>NC_031795.1:4849562-4861078 GCF_001522545.3 Parus major | reverse complement strand
GATTCATGGAGAGATTCATGGAGTGATCACAGTGGAATTCATGGAGGGAGGGATCACGGTGGGACTCATGGGGGGATCATGGTGGGATTCATGGAGTGATTCACGGAGGGATCACAGCAGGATCACAGCGGGATTCACGGAGGGATCACAGCAGGATCACAGTGGGATTCACGGTGGGATCACAGCAGGATCACAGTGGGATTCACGGAGGGATCACAGCAGGATCACAGCGGGATTCACGGAGGGATCACAGCAGGATCGCAGCGGGCTGCAGGCTCTCCTGCAGACGCGCAGGAGTGGGAGCAAGCAGCGGGGTGCTGCCGATCCCCGGCTGCAGAGCCGCACGCAGCGCCGCAGCCAGCCTGGAGGGATGAATCCTGCAGCAAACGCCAGCCCCGGCTCGCTCCGTTCCCGGCCCTCCCCGCACCCCGCCGTGGCCACCGGCGCCCTCCTGCTGCCCTCCCCGCGGCCGGGATTAACGGAGCGGCTCCCGCGGCCATCTGGAGCGGGGGCCCGGCCCCCCTGCAGCCGAGGGACCGCGGCCGTGTCACCGGGGGGCGGCAGGGCCGGGTGGCGCGGAGCCCTCGGGGGCGGCCAAGAGCCCGCAAGGAGGTGACGGGGTGACCGGACCCCCCCGGCCCGCGGTCAGCTGTGGGGTCCCCGGCGAGCCCCGAGGGGCGGCCGGTCCGGCCCCTTCCGCTGGGGTTTAATAGACTCGTGGCGTATTAACATCCCCATCATGTGATGAATCTGAGGCTGTTTCCCTCCGAGCTGCGAGCGGCTCAACAAAGCTGCGATTGAGGGCTCGGGGCAGCGGCGGCTGCGGCTTGAGCGTCTCCGGCACCGCCAGACTCCCCCCGGTGCAGGAGGGGGCCCGGAGCGGCGGCGCTGCCCTTCCTCCCGGCCCAGGAGGAGGAGGAGGAGGAGGAGGGGGAGGAGGATGGCTCTCCGCTCGCAGCAGGCAGCGAAAGGAGCTGCGGAGCCAAGGGAAGGTCTCGGCTTCCCTGGGAAGCGCCAGACGACATCTCCCAGCCCCATTCACCACAGCCCGGCCCCAGCGCAGCGCGGGGACCAGCGCGGCTCGCGGCGCTGGGGGTCCGGCCCTTCCGAGCCCCCCTTTCACCAGGATGGGCTCTGGGGGGGCTGAGCCAGCGATTAACGGGGCTCCCCCAAAGCCTGGGCGCTGCTCTGCCCCGGAGAGCCGGGGCCAAGCCCGGGAGGTCCAAACCCAGGGAGTCCCGGCCCGCAGCGTTTGGGGTTTTGGGGACACAAAGCAGCTCGCCGCCCGTAAACACACGGCGAGGACAGCTCGGGGGGGGGGTCACTCGTCACCCCGAGCTCGGCACGGGGGGCAGGGGCTGCAGGGGCAGCCCCTCGGGCAGCCGGGGGGTGCCGGCCCCCACAGCGCGCCCTGCTCTGCCCGTGGGGCCGGAGCGCAGCCCCCTCCTCTTCCTTAAAAGAGCCCCCCCAGCACCATGAGGGGATGCGCTGCCGCTCCGCGCCCCCCGCTCAGCGCCCGCGAGGAGGAGGAGGAGGAGGAAGAGCGGAGGAGGAGGAGGAGGAGGAAGGGAGCCGCGCCGGAGGCACTCACCGTGCGGGGCGGGCAGCGGCCGGTCCCCCCCCGCTGCCTACGGGCGCAGCATCTTCCCCGCCATCCCCAGCCCGAGCCCGAGCCCGAGCCGGAGCGGGAGCCGCAGCCGGAGCTGGGCATGCTCGGGGGCCACCGAGCGGCACGTGACGCCGGGCTGGCACCGAGCGGGGCGGGGGGGCCGCGCCGCCCCCACCGCCCCCCACCTCCGCAGCCCCCGGGGGGACCGCCCCGACCCCCTCTGTGCCGCAGCGAGGGGACCCGAGAGCCTGCGAGGGGGCTGGAGAGCGCTGCCCACCCCGCACACACCCCCTGCATCCCGCGGGGAGCAGCCCGGATCGCGCTGCACCCGCATCCCAGAGCCCGGGGACAGCCTGGATCCGCATCCCAGAGCCCGGGGACAGCCTGGATCTGCATCCCAGAGCCCGGGGACAGCCTGGATCTGCATTCCAGAGCTCCGGGAGAGCCTGGATCCGCATCCCGGAGCCCGGGGACAGCATGGATCAGCATCCCGGAGCCCGGGGACAGCCTGGATCCGCATCCCAGAGCTCGGGGACAGCCTGGATCCGCATCCCAGAACCCGAGGACAACCTGGGTCCGCATCCCAGAGCTCGGGGACAACCTGGATCCACATCCCAGAACCCGGATCCGCATCCCAGAGCCCGGGGACAGCCTGGACCCGCATCCCAGAGCTCGGGGACAGCCTGGATCCGCATTCCAGAGCTCGGGGACAGCCTGGATCCACATCCCAGAACCCGGGGACAGCCCGGATCCGCATCCCAGCAGCAGGGACCTGCTTCCCCCCAGGAACCGCACTTCCCTGCGCATCCCCGTGTCGGGGGACAGAAGGGTTCCTGCTCCCTTTCCTGCATCCCAGCCTCGGACAATGCTCCCCGGGCATGCCAGCACCGGGATGGCGGACGGAGAGGTTCCTGCATCCCCCCCTGGGTGCCCGGACATCCCTCCGCATCCCTGGGACCGCGCATCCCGCGGGATCCTGCATCCCGCGGGGCAGGGCGGCCCCTTTGGAGCCAGCCAGGTGTGGAACCCTCAGGAACTGGGATCTGCACCCCGGCACTGCAGGACAGCTCAGCTGGTGCCCGGGGTGGCTCAGGCGGGGCTGGCAGGACCCTGCTCAGGCCCCCAGCCCGGCCCGAGCTGGGCACGGAGGAACTGCAGGCTGCAGCCACGGCACCGCGCTTCGGTCACTGCCCTCACTGTGCCTGTCCCAGCTGCCAGGACCCCGCTGGCACCTGCCCGCACCCAGCTCGGGCTCAGACCCCGCAGGGACCTTCCCTCCTGGGCCTGGGGACAGCCACGGGCGCCCCGGGAAGGGAAAACCAGCCCTTGATCCTATAATCCCCCCATTAGCCACGGGGCATTAGGGGCAGGGCAGCGGGGTGGCTTTCACTGGATCCCCACCCTCCCTCCCTGCCAGCCCACAGCAGGACCCAAAATTGCGCTTGTCCCCTCCCCAAAGCCACTGTCCCCTTGCTGTGCAGGCAGGGGGGATCCACAGCGGCTACTCCACATCCCACTGCCCCCCTGCTTCCAGGGAGCCCCCCAAAAAGGGTCCAGAAAGCCCAGCAGAAACCGGGGAGCTCATGGGGGAGCACCCCAGCCTAACCAAACAGTCTGAGCACCCCAATTTGGTGTCCAGTCATTCCCTGTTCCCTTAACGGCACAGCAGGAGCTGCTGGAGCAGCCCCCATCCCAAAGCCACGGACACAGCGGAGCCTTTCCTCCTGCAGGCAGAGCTGGGGGCAGGATTGGGATGAAAAAATCCCATGGGAGCAGCGGGAGAAGGCACTGGGTGCTGCCCGCCATCCCTCGGAGCTTCTCTTCTCCACAGCCGGGCCCGGTGCCACCCCTGGAGGACAACGGCCACCACTCGGTCCCCTGGGCCCCGGGTGGGGCTGGCAGGACCCTTGCCCAGCCCTGGCCTGGTGGCCACCACCTTCCAAAGCCATTCCCTGCTCCGCTGTGACATTCCAGTGGAGCTCAGGGAAGGTGGTCCCTGTCCCCGAGGTCACAGCTCCAACCCCACCACAGGCTCCCGGAGCAGCCCCGGCCCTTTCCCTGCTCCTCTGTGACATTCCCGGGTCCTGGGGTACACATGGAATGTGCTCCCCGACTCCAAGGACACAGCCCCGGCCCATTCCCCGGCATTCCCAGTCCTGGGACACGCAGAAAAAGTCCCAACCGAGGTCCCAACTCCAGCCGCACCCGGAGGCTCCCGGAGCAGCCCCAGCCCCACTCCCGGCCCCGTCTGGAGCTTCCTCAAGGACGCCTCGTCCGCGCTGCCCAGATTAGAGCGGCTGATCCCGGCGTTCTGCTCCAGCCCGCCGGGGGATCTTTGCTCTCTTTGCCGGGTTTTTATTGCTGTCTGGGCGCACAGGGAAAGCTCCGGGTGCCAGATAGGGACGGGCTCAAAGATCCCGTCTGGAACTGCCTCACCCGGCAGGACCCGGAGCCCCACGCGAGGCGAGGCACAGCCTGCAGCTCTCAGCCTGTCTAGACACCAAAATCGCCTCGCCACGGCCCCAATCCCAGCACCGGAGGCAAGGAAGGGGCGAAGGGAACGGGGAACAACGCGCTGGGATGAACCGGGAGCAGCGCCTGGGGCTGGAGCCTCCCCGAGCCGCGCTCCTGCTGCCTCAGCCCGGCCAGCACAGCCAGCTCCGGGGCCCCGCAGGAATTCCCCGCTGGGCTCCGGGGGATGTTTCCCTGCGGGATGACGCGGAGCAGGGGGTGGCTGGCTCGTCCACCCCAGCCCGGAGCTCCCCGGAGCCTCCCAGGAGAATTTTACATCGGGCGTTTGGCGCAGGAGCTGCAGGTGCCGAGCTCAGAGCTGGGGCCGGTCCTTCCCCATCCCAGGGAGCTGCAGCATCCCGGGATGCAAAAGCTTCTCCCCCCCGGCCCTTTCCCACTTACTTGATGAAGTAGAGGCCTCCGTGCATCGTGGTGTCCACCTCCCAGCCTCGGGGCAGCCCTGCGGGGACAGGCCAGGAGCGGGGTCACCTCCCTGTCCCCCCCGGGAGCACCCCCTGGAGAAGGGCAGGATGCTGCGGGCGGGGATTCAGGGCTGACGGCGACGCTTTGCGCTCAAACTGCATTTTTGGAGAGGTTCGAGGCCCCTCCTCATCAGAGACCACAGGAGGGAAGGGAAAATCCACCAGGAATCTTTCCAAAAATAAAAACCTCAACCCAGGCTGGGGAGAGACAACATCACCTCGTACAACCCTCCCAGCCCTCCCCGGCTGCACACAGCTCCTGCTGGCTCCGTTTTTGGGGGGTCTCCTTTGCATTCCCGGGGGATTTCAGTCCACATTTGGGGGGTCTCCTTTGCATTCCCGGAAGATTTCAGTCCACATTTCCCATTTCCTGGCTTTCCCGAGCCTCACCTGCGCAGGAGAAGTGCCCGCTCTGGATGGAGTAGCCCGTGCCGGGGTGCACCCAGCTGGTGGATTTGGTGTCGTCGCTGTCAAGGACAAGGACAGAGGGGCTGTCAGCACCCCCGGGGGGGCTCAGCACCCCATTCCCACCTCTCAGCACCACGGGGGGGACTTCTCCAGCCAAACGGGGGGAGTTTGGGCCAGAGGAGAACCGCGACAGCAGCGACCCCAAGGAGGGAGAATCAGGAGGACAAGCAGGGCAGGAGGAAGCTCTGGTTTGCAGCCCAAAGCGAGCCCCCCGCCCTTTTTTGCAGCCCCCCAGGAGCGTACTCGATGAAGAAGATCCGCCCGTCCCCGCAGACGCCGTAGGTCCACCTGCCCGGCAGGTCCAGCCAGTCGATGTCATCCCCCATGGGGGTGGCACGGGGGGACAGAGCAGCCCGGGCACGGAACCCGGCCCGGGAAATGCCCCGCGAGTCCTCGGGAGCAAAGCTCAGCCCTTCCAGCCCGGCTCTGTGCGCTGCCAATAACCCGCGAGGGAGGGAAAAGGAAAGAAAAAAAAAAAATTCCCCGACCAAACCCATGGAGTTTAACCCCTTCGGAGCCGGCAGGGCACCCTCCCCGTGACTCTCCAGGGCCAGCCCATCGCTGCGCTTCCTCCAGTGCCTACTCGCTGTAATTACCATCAATTAACTGGAGGTGAGTAATTATGGAGTTGTTACTTCCCTCTCCTGTTCGTTTGGAACAATGTGGGATTCTTCTGGCCCCGTCTGATGTGGCGGCCGAGCCGTATTTAGGGCACCCTGATGATTATCTGCGGCACTCCTGGGGCTGCCCAGCGGGGATTTGCTCTCGCAGCCCTCAATTAAAAATGTCTTTTAAGGCCAAAGGTGGGGTCTGGGAGGCTCCTGGGCCGCTGATTGAAGGAGCCAATTCGCCCTCCCTGCCTCAGCGGCGCCTTCCCGAAGCTGCTCGTGGCACCGGCAGGGAGATGCTGGCTCGGGAGAAGCCTCGGAGGTGGAAAAGAAGGGAAAAAAAACACCTCAAAATTTCCTGGTTCCCAAAAGAATCCCTGGTTGTCAAAGCAGGGATTTTAGGATTAAGGTTGGAAGAGATTTCCAAGATCAAGGTGAATATTTGACCCAGCACCGCCACTGAAGCATTTCAGGGCTTTTCCTGCTCAGTCCCCACATCAGAGCAGCTCCCCGCCGGGATTTGGGGAAACCAGTTCCCCGAAAGCTTTTCCAGGAGTTCTTTGAACCACTGGATGAGAAAAACACGTCTGGTCGGTCCCTTTGGGAGAGCAGCCGATGGCACCTGGAAAAGCTGCCACCGTCCTGGGCATGGCTTCACCTGGAAAAGCCCCATTCCCTGGGCATGGATTCACCTGGAAAAGCCCCATTCCCTGGGCATGGATTCACCTGGAAAAGCTCCCCCATTCCCTGGACAGTTTTACCTGGAAAAGCTCCCCCATTCCCTCGGCATGGCTTCACCAGGAAAAGCTCCCCCATTCCCTGGGCAGTTTCACCTGGAAAAGCTCCCCCATTTCCTGGGCATTGTTTTTCCTGGAAAAGCCCCATTTCCTGGGCAGTTTCACCTGGAAAAGCTCCATTCCCTGGACAGTTTTACCTGGAAAAGCTCCCCCATTCCCTGGGCATTGTTTTTCCTGGAAAAGCCCCATTTCCTGGGCAGTTTCACCTGGAAAAGCCCCATTCCCTGGGGATGGCTTCCCCTGGAAAAGCTCCCTCATTCCCTGAACAGTTCCACCTGGAAATCTCTGTTCATTCCATGGAGCCTGGGAATACCAGCAGGGGCTTTGGTTTCCATGGAATCCCCCAGTGGTTTGGGTTGGGAGAGACCTTAAAGCTCATTCAGTGCCACGGGCAGGGACATTTTCCATATCCCAGATTAATCCAAGCCCTGTCCAGGCTGGCCCAGGACACTTCCAGGGATGGACATCCAGTGTTATCCACAGGGATCCATCCCCTTGGGTGACTTTGCCTTGATTCCCAACACAAATCCCAAACTCCCACCCTCCCCATCCATCCGTGACTGTGCCCCAAATTCCTCATTTTTCCCCCAAAAGAGGAGCAAGACGGGGAAGTGGAGGGATCTGGGATTGAGGGAAATAAATTGGGAGCTCAGGCTGGAGCTGGTTCAGGGTTGTGGTGACTCCCAGGGTGCCCAAATTCCATCCCCTGTCCAAGACAGGCAGATTCGCTGCCTTTTCCTGGGATAACAAAAGGAAGAGGACAGCGGAATGATCCTGCAGGAAGATCCATGGCCTTGGACAGGGATGGCAGTTTGGGGACGAGGATTTTTCTCCCAACAAGAGGAATTTCCTTCCCCTTCCCTTCACTTTCTGCACTTTCCTTTCCTTGATTTTCCTTGTTTTTCCTGGATTTTCCTCCCAGCTCCAACATCCCCATGTGGAAGCCAGCAGCTGCCACCTCCTCCTGCATCCAGAACATTCCAGAGCTGGGGATGTTTCCTGCGGGATCCCGTGGTGGCTCAGGCGCCAGGAATGTCACACAACCGGGCGCGGCTGTGGCTCCCGGGGGTGGCACTTGGGGACAGCGGGTGGCGCTGCCTGCGAGTCCCGAGCGCTTCTGGCACCACCTCCTGGACAAAACATTCCCGGGAAAACAAGGGAAGCGGGAATGCCAGGGATGTGTCCCCAGAGATGTCCCCTCCCTGACTGGAATGCTCGGGATGGGGAGGATTTCGGGATCATCCTTAGGGAATGAAGGGATTTCCACCGTCCCCGTCCAACCTTGGGCACTTCCAGGGATGGAGCAGCCACGGATTCTCTGGGAATTCTGTGCTGAGGTGTCCCTGGCACTCCTCCCCTGCTCCAATCCAGCTGGATTCCAGGTTGGGAACACCCCCGGCGTTCCCAGCTGGAGCACAAAAACCGGGAATTCCTCCCGTTCTTTTTTCTGGGTGTAAACTCCTCTCCCTGGAATGCGGCAGAATTCCATCTTTGTGCCTTCTCCTGCTTCCCAGCCCCAGGAAAAACTGCAATTTCGGGATCAAAGCAGGAGTTTTTCTCCTCCAAGCGCAGCCTGGTGCTGATGGGATAAAGAATTCCCAGCGGGAATGAAGCAGGATGAAGCTTTCCCTGTGTTCCATCTGTGCCACTTCCAGCTTTTTCCCGGCAGGGAGAAATCCCAATTTTCATTTTAAAGCCCATTTTAGAGGCAGTAAATTATTCTGGATTTAAAAATCCGCTTTTAAAACCACCCCACATTCCTCATATCCTGTTTTTTGTTTCTTTTTCAGGAATTCTGCAGGAAAATCTGTGTTTTTTCTTTATTCCAGCAGGTTTTTTTTTTATCCTGATAATCAGGAAAATCAACCCTGGGGTTTTTTAGGGATGAACAAGAAAAGAAAGAAGGGAAAACATGGATTGTGCTCCAAAGTGGGAATTCTGAGTTTATCCCTTTTTTTTTTTAAAAGGAATAAACCTCCAGGAACTTGGAATTTCTTCCCCAAAATTCCAGAGATTCCCAGGGAATGACCACAAGTGGAGCAGAACCCTGGGGGTGACTGATTTTGGTTAAACCCCAAAAAATCCTTCATCCCATTCCTCAGGAATCCCTGGAAAAATCCAGTTTGCTCCTCCTTCACCCCTAATTTTGGGATCATTTCCCAGCTCCTGCCAGGAATTCCAGCTTCACATTCCCTGGATGGAATTCCCAGCTCATGGAATGACCAAAGCAGCTTCTCCCCACTGAGAAATCCTTGGATTTCACAGCAGTTTTGGGTTGGTTTTTTTTTCCCCAAAATTCTCCCGGATTTATCCTGCAAATCTCTTTTATTCCAACGCACGGATTAGTCCCGAACAGTTTCTTATGTACAGAAATAGAATTTTTTTAGGTAGAAAAAAAAAACCAACCAAAGGGCCACAAATCAAGGAAAAAAAAAAATAAAATAAATCCATAGAAAGCCAAATCCAAACTTTTTCCCCAAATGATACAAAAATAAAAATCTGCAGGACGGCAGTTTTGATTTAAATCCCCAGTTTTGCTTCCCCACTTATTTCTAGGAATTTTCTCAGGGAAAAGGGGAGCTCTGAGGCGTTCAGGGGTTTGGGGTTAATTCCATTTCCTCATGGGAATAACTGGGAAAAAAGAGGTTGGAGAAGTGGGAAAAGCTCATCCAAGCATTGGGAATGATGAGGGAAAAAATTCCTTTTTTTTTTTTTTTTTTTTTTTCCCAAGGTTTTAACATTTTTTGGAAGCAGCTGGGAATTATTTAATTCCCGTTTTTCCAAGCAGATCTGGATTCCCAGCGTTCCCAAGCACCAAGAAATCCGAGTTGTCCGTGAAAAAACGAAGCACCACATTCCCAAAGATCCCAGGGATTGGGAGATCCATGGAAAAACGGGAGCAGAGTGTTTTCCTTGGGAAAAAAAAAAATCCAAATATTTTTTTCCTCTTGGAATTGCATTTCTTCTGTTGTTTTTTTTTTCCCCCCCTGAATTCAAAAGCAGATCCAAATGTGAGCAAAATCTTCAAAAATATATATTTATTTATTTTTTTAAGGGAAAAAAAATCCAATTTTTTGGGATGAAAAGCAGCTGGAATTCCAATTAACTCTAACTGAATGAATCCCAATTAACTCTAATTGAATGAATCCCCTGGATTTTCTAATTCCACCACCAAAAGGGGTGTTGTTTTTTTTTTTCCTAACTCCAAGAATCCACTTCCTGCAATAAAAATAAAGGATAAATCCAAAAATTCTGGGATTTTTCAAGTCAGGATAAAAGGGGATTAAATAATTTTCTTCCAAATTCCAAACTGAAGGAATTGAGGATAAACTCCAAAGTTTTTTTTTCTTCCACAGAATGGAAAATATCCCGGCCAGCTGAACAAATAATTGATTTATTGATCCAACTTTGTGCAAACATTGGAATTTTTCCATTTTTATTCCCTGCTTGGAAAATTCCCACACCAACCTCCAGCTCCAAACCCCTTTTTCCATTCCCCTCAATGATTTTGATTAAAATAATTTAATGCTTTAAATTAAAAAAAAATATATATAAATAAGAGTTTTGTCCTCTCACTGAAATGTTTTTGGTGAGCCCAGTGCAGACACAAGGAGTTAATACTGATTTTTTGGGAAAGAAAACAGGGAATTTTTGCCTTTAAATTTCTTTAAATCCAAGATAATTTCCTTAAATCTGAGAAAATTATCAGGATAAACAGATTGGATCTAAAAATTCACTTCAATCCCTCTCCCAAAGCAGAATTACAGCAAAGATTAATTAAATAATTAAGGAGGTTTTCCTCCCTAAATTCAAGCATCATCCACAGCCTCATTAAGTTTTAATTATTAATTGGGATGAGGAATTTCCTTGCCATAAAAAAAAAAAATAAAGGAATTTGTTGGGACAAGCAGCCAAAAAAAATCTCAGGAATAATCCTGGAAAAGGGAATTATTTCAATCAATCAAACAAAAGCTTGGCTGGAATATTCAAAATTCAAAAAGCTTCAGAAACACTCAAAAGGTTTGGATAATTCCAGGAAAAAAAGGAAAAAAAAAAAAAAAGGGAAAAAAATTCCTTAAAGGAAGGGATTTTTAAAAATGAGGCTTTTGGAAAAGCTGGAAAAACATTAAAAAAAACCCCAAAACACACCAGCACATCCCTCAGGGAATTTGAAATCAAAACTGCAATTCCAAGGAATGAATCCCATAAATATTTCCTTCAAAATAGGGTTTTTTTTGTTGTTTTTTTTTTTTTCCCAAAGTGCAAAAAAATCCAACAGAACAGTCCCCACTTCCCAAAAAAAAGTGATTTTTGGGAATGGATGGAACCCCGAGCAGTCCGGTTGTGTCAAGTGCTAATTAACAGGAATGCAATTAGAGCACCCTCAGCATTCCAGGGAGCTCCAGGGATATGCAAATTAAATTATTCCATATCAAATGAGGGGTGGAGGGGGGACAAAAAGGAAAAAAAAAAATAAAAATCCCATTATTTTTTTTTTTTTCAGCCCATTTCAGCACACTCAGCTGCCATTTCCGGGTGGGATTTGGGAAAAATTCCAAAGTGTTTTAAGGTGCTAGAAGGGGTCAGTCCTTTGGGAATGGAATTGTTGGAGCCTGTGGAATACCCTCAGTCTGTGCTCTGTGCTCAGGCAGTATCCGATGGCTTCCTCGGTTTCCTGGATCCGCCTCTGGAATCTGCATCCATCCCGAGCCAGCTCCTCCCACGGCCCTTTCCGGTCCTCCTCGCTGCTTATGTAATACTCTGTCACTTTTTCTAGGAATGTCACCTGGAAAAAAAAGGATTTCCATCAGGAATTCTGGCTGAATTTAATTAGTTGTTGTTGATTTAATTGATGGGGGTTTTTTTTGGGGAGGTTTGGTTTAGGAGGGGTGAAAGGGGATGGGGGTTTTTAGGTGAGGGTGAGGAATTCCGGAGTGGGATGGGATTCCCAGAGGGGTTGGGGTTGTTTTGTACCTGAAGTGCTCGAGGTTAGGTTGGATAGTGGATAAAATATGGATGGAATATGGATTAAAATATGGAT
>NC_031795.1:4839989-4849173 GCF_001522545.3 Parus major | reverse complement strand
GGATAAGAACATGGATAAGAACATGGATAAGAACATGGATAAGAACATGGATAAGAACATGGATAAGAACATGGATAAGAACATGGATAAGAACATGGATAAGATGCAGCCTGGGATAGTGGGAGGTGTCCCCACCCATGGGATTGGATGATCCCTTCCAACCCAAACCATTCCAGGATTCCCTGTGGAGGTTTGGGTGGGATATTGGGAATAAATCCTTCCCTGGAGGGGCTGGGATGGAATTCCCAGAGAATCCGTGGCTGCTCCATCCCTGGGAGCGTCCCAGGCCAGGCTGGAGCAGGCTGGGATGGGGAAATGTCTCTGCCCATGGAATGGGATTGAAGATCCTCTCAAATCAAAGCAGTCTGGAATTCCGTAATTCCATGACCTGCTCCTTAATCCTACCCAAAACATTTCACCTTCAGCTTTAAAAACCACCCAGCGCCGACTTGCCTGGCCCAAAATACTCCAGACTTACTCCAGAGTTACTCCAGAGGGCTCTGAGCTCATTCCCCGCGTTGTAACCGTGCCAGGCTGGGAATGTGCTCCAGGAAAAGGCCTGGGATTGTGGGAACAATCCCAAAAACCCAAACCAAAGCAGGCAGAAGGGCTGTGGTGAGTCAAGAGCCCCGTGAGTCACCGCGGGGTGAGGAAGGAACGCGGAACACTCATCCCCACGTGAGCGGAACAATCCTTCCTGGAATTCCAGGGGGTGGAGTTCAGCTAAGGAAATTAAAAATATACACACAAAAACTGTCACTCTTTTGGTACTTTTAAACAGCTATTCAGTTATTTTAAGTAAATAAAATAATTTATAGGCTCGGGATCTGCACTTGGCGGTGTTTAGACTAAGATTAGAGTAAGGATTTAAGTCTGAGTTAAACCCAGCTTATTTCAGGCTCCTGCTGGAGCATTCAGCTATAAAAAGGCACCAACTGAACTGTCAGCACCTCCAAAAGCAGGACTGATTCCTCAAAACACTGGCATTCCAGAAAAAACCTGGAAATGGACCAAAAAACCCCCACGTGCTGCTCCTTTGCCAGGGTTTATCAGCACAGCGAGGAAGGTGTTTGTAAGCAGGAAAATACGGAATTCCAGAAGGGTTTGGCTCATCCCAATCCATCAGGAACGCCTCCCGCTGTCCCAGGTGGGATGAGGAGAGGATGAAGAGGCAATTCCCAAGAATCAGCAGTTGAGGATCCAGAAATTCCCTGATCCCAAAGATCCCTGGGAGCAGCAGGTGCCTTCTGCCCTCCCAGCACATCCACACAAAACGCTCCCGGTTTTTTACGGATTCCAAGGGGGAAGAATCCCAAGAATTGCTGGGAATAGCTCAGGAAGAGCTTTAGGAGCTGTTACATCAGCCCCACCTTGCAGCCTTTTTACATCAGTCACGGCCAGCTCATCCCATCTTTCAGCACAGCTCGGGATCACTGGGCCAAAAATTCCTGCTGGAATCGCAGCCCTGAGACCTGGGAGTGCTCTTAATTAATTATTGAGCTAAATGAAGGCAGAAAATAAATTGATCTGATGGAAAAATATTGAAGAATTAGGAATATTTTCTGTTTTGAGTGACTTGTTCAAGCATTGGATTGCCCAGGGATTTGGAGCTCAAGTTCTAAAATAATATAGATTCAGTTAATCAAATCATTAATTATTAAAAATTAATTATTAATAAAAATTATTAATAATTAATTATTAATAAAAATTATTAATAATTAGATATTATAATTAGATATTATAATTATATATAATATATATTATAGTATATATAACATATAACATATATAATATATGCTTATATATTATATATAATTTAAATATTAATATATAATAATTATATAGTAATACAATTAATACTTATTAATAATAAATTCCATTAACACATTATATTAAATAAATAAATTAAATAAATTAATTAAATAAATAAATTAAATAATATAGACCCAAAAAATGGATCAAAAATTGGATTAAAAAATTGGGTAGTCATTCCTCATCCAGATGTTTGAGGTATTCACCTTCAACATCTGCAGCACCCCAAAATTTAGGATAAGTTCCTGTTCACCTGCATCTTAGCACGGATATTATTATTATTATTATTATTAATGCCCAAATTCCTCAGAAAAATCAAATTACTCTGCCTGTTTGGGCTCAAAAGTCCAGTTTTTGATTACAGCTCTTCTGTAATCAAATAATGTATGGATAAAAATATTCCTTCTATATAAATAGCTATTCTATAAATAACTACTCTATAAATAACTATAAATAGTTATGTTATATAAGTCGTATAGTTATATAAATATGTATAACTAATATAACACGAATATAATATGTAACCCTATTAGATATGCTTATAATATAAACATTATATTTATAAACAATATGATTTATTGTAGTAACACTTCCTAATATCTTAAATGGAAATGAGAATATCGAGGTAATTTATATGGGAACTTTAGTTTACCCCAGAAGACTTAACAAGTCTTTTGTTAAGAAGAAAGAATTTAATAATTTATTAATTTATTTTAATAAGAATTTCTTTAAAAAGAAAATATTCTTTTGGTTTCAGGTCCTAACTAAATTCCTTTTAACAGAAACAAAAAGGGAAACTTTCAGGGAAACTCCTTAAAACTCTGCAGTTTCTCAGGGCAAAATTCACACCGCAGCCTTGGAGTTTCTCTGCTGTGGAAACCACAACAAAAATTACAACTCGAAACGGAAACCCAGCTCGGAAACTCCAGAAAAAAATTCCATTTTGCTTCTCAGCGAGGCTCAAAATTTCCCATCACGCGGCTCGAATGAGGCGCAGCATTCCAGGGAAATTATCAGCACATATGGAAGCACGATCTGCAACGCTGACCTCACCCCTACTTGGCACGATGGTTGTTTTTTTTTTTTAACAATCCCCAAAACACAAAAATATCAATAAAACCTGTACCTTTTTCCGCTTGGCCTGGGCAGTTTTTTCCCCGTTTTGCCCCAAATCGGTGCTGCCCGCGTGGTTTTGTTTTTCCAGCTGAACCCTACACGCGGTGAAGCGCTCGGAGGTGCCGGAATTTGACTTTTCTGCCCCTTGGAAAAGCGGCGATCCTTTTTTTTCCACTGTCTGAAAGGCCGCCGTGAAATTTAAAGGGTTATAGGGATCGTCCGAGCTACAGAACGAGTTCCAAAGTTTCAAGTTTTCCGCCTCATCCGCGCTCTCGCAGTCCCACTCGTCCTCCTCGGAACTGGGAGAGCCCTCGGAGGACTCGGCCCACGAGTCTTCCTCCTCCTGCTCCTCCTCCTCCTCCATGTCCGACATTCCCTTTCCCGGCTCGCTGGAAGACGTCTGGATGGTGGCTGTGAAGTTCTGAGGGTTGTAGGGATCCAAGCTGTAGAAGGAATTCCACAGATGAAGCCTCTCCCCGTCCTGGCTGCCGGCGTCTGAGTCCGAGGGCAGCTCTTCGCTGTCAAACCCGTCATCATCTTCTTCATCATCATCATCATCATCCCAGTCTTCCTCATCCTCACTCTCCTCCCCACTGGATATTCCTCCGATGATATAATCGATTAATTTATTCGCGCAGACAGGTCTGGTGGAAATCGGGAAGTTTTGCTCAGTTTCCGAGTCCTCATCCTCCTCTTCAGCCAAGGCTTCCCCTTCCTCAGCCGCATCCCGGAGCTGCTCCTGCTCCAGGGGAACACCTCCGGGCTGCCCTAAATCCCCGTTATTGCCGCCCGGCTCCCCAGTTTCGGGGCGGACACCCCTGTGCTGCTGCTGCTGCTCCTCCTCCAGGCTGTGGTAGCCGTGGTCGGGGTCGGGCACGGGCAGATGCCAGCGCTGGAGGAACGCCAGCCGCTTGCTGCGCAGGAACTCAACCTCGGGCAAGCCCTCGGCTCGCAGGGGCTGCGGCAGGTGGCTCTTGCCCTGCTCCATGCCCAGCACGTACCAATCCACGGGAAGCACCCCCAGGCCGCTCCGCACCAGCCCGCTTCCCCACAGCCCCGCCAGGGGCTCCGGGCCGCCCTCCGCTCGCTTCTCCGGGGGCTCCTCTTCGGCCCAGTCCAGCGAGGTGTCCGCCCTGGGCAGCAGCACCAGCGGCGGCGGTGCCTTGGCGGGGCACAGTGCGGAGCTGAGCGCGGCGCCGGGCAGCAGCCGCTGCAGGAGGCCGGGCAGCGGCGACAGCAGCTGCGACACCGCGCGCAGCCACGAGAAGGGCGGGCTCGCCTGGGACGAGCCCCCGGCGGGCGCCGCGCTGGGCCCCGCCAGCTTCGGCCAGGCCGCGGCCAGGCCCAGTCGGGCCCATCCCAAGCCGGGACCGGCGCGTTCGCGTCCGCTGTGCTCCATGAGGCCGTTCAGCGCTGCCAGCGGTGCGGAGGAGCGTGTGGAGCGGCGCTCCGTGGCGGGGCGGTGAGTCGCAAGGCTCGGGGGACGGCGGGCAGCTCCGGCTCGGGTTTCGACTCCATCCTGATGCGGCTTCAGCAGAAAATGGCGGCACCGCCGCCGCCGCGGCGCTTCACGCCCCCAGAGGGAGGGGCGGGGCGTCATCCCCTCCTGCCCCGCCCACTTTGCATTTCCACCTCCCATTGGGCGGTGTCGGAGAGGCCACGCCCATTCACCCCGTGGCCACGCCCCGCCGGGATTGCATCAGCCGGCGCGCGGCGCGCGGCAGCGCCCCCTGGCGGCGCGGCGGGGTTCGGGACGGGCGGGGGGACCCCGAACCCACCCGGGCTCGGTCACGGGACTTTGGGGACACTTTGGGGACATTTTGGGGACACTTGGGGACACTTTGTCAGTCCCAGGGACAGCGGTGGGTGAGGAGCGCAGTGGGACAGGAGCTGGAGGATGCTGGGGGTTGAGGGAGGCAGACCCCAGACCCCCAGGGCTCGGCGTTCTGGAGGGCAGGCAGATGTGTGCCCAGATGTGCAGGCAGAGGGACAAATGTGCCAGATGTGCCACCCCGTGCCTTTCATCCCTTCCCGTGATCCCATTCCCGTGTTCCAGAGGCAGGAGATTCCCAGCTTCCCCTGAGAAGCCACCCCGGCCACCGCCACGCTGCGACCGCCACCAGATCCAATATTTAAAACTTTTAATATAAAGGTTAAAGTTAATTATTCTCGATCCTGAGAAACATTTCGTCCGTTTACGGAGCTGTCGCTGTAAACAAAGCACCACAGGCACCAAGCCCGCACCCGGAGCCGGGTGGCAGGCGGGGAGGACACGGATGTCCCCAGGGCAAGGGGACAGCAGAGGTGGCCGGCAGCCACACGGGACGGGCACCCCGCCACGCCGCTCTCCTTTGGGAGCGAATTCCCCGCGGTGGGAATTGCCCGATTCCTGGGCTGGGGAGGTCCACACACCCCCCAACCCCTCCCCACCCCCCGTGCCACCTCCCCCTCCACCGGTGCTCACGCTACTCGTTATTAAAAAAAAATTAAAATACGGATATCCCAAAGGAAGAAATAACCCCCGAACCGCCCCACGCCCCTCCCGCCCCGCGTTGCTCCCTTGACACAAGGTAAACTTAAAAAAGAAGCCACCTGGGCAGCGCCCTTTTGGGGACACACCCGGGGGTCCCGGGGTGGGAGGGGGGGACTCAGAGGGTGCCGTGGCCGCGGGAGCCCAGGGCGAACCAGCCCATCTTCTCCTGGGCCAGGTCCAAGTCGCGGAGGCGAATTCCCACCTCCCCCAGCAGGATGTTCTCCCAAAATCCCTCCTCGCTCAGCACGCTCAGCCGCAGCTCCCGCTGCTCCAGGTCCCCCCGGGGGATCCCGTCGTACACCAGCTGCGGGACACAACGGGGGACAAACCCTCAGCCGCGGCCGCCCACGGGGACGCCCCAAATCCGTCCCTGTCCCCCCTTTACCATCTCGTTGTAGGTGGGGTTGCAGGTTTTTCGGGCCACTTTGGTTTTCCTCTTGGTGGTTTTTTGGGGGTCGGGCAGCAGGTAGGTCTTGACGTAGGGGTCGGGGTCGTTGCCGTCCTGCAGGGGTGGCTGTGGGGCAGAGTGGGGACAGGCGGTGAGAGCAGGGAGGGGACAGCCCCCCGCCCTGTCCCCGTGCGTGCTGTGCTCCTACCAGCCCTCGGATGTGCATCACCATGATGAAGAGCTTGTTGTTCTTGTAGGAGATGGAGAGCTTCACCTCCCCGCCGACCTTGCCCAGGGAGCGAGCCCATGTGGCGTCTGGAGAGGGGGACGGGAGGGATGGGACAGCTTTGGTGTCACCTCCTGCTGTCACCCTCCAAAATCCCCCCCCAAAATCACCCCTGCCCCACCTGCCGGCTTCGGGGTCAGGTTGGTTCCAGCTGCCTTCTCATCCCGGGGCAGGGGGTGGAAGAAGGTGTAGATGAGGTCACACTGCGGGGTCAGGAGGTGACATTAGCGGTGACAGCGGTGACAACATCCCCGCCGCTCCAAACCGGGGCAAGCGCCGATGCTCTACGTGGGGCACACGCCGCTGCTCTACGAGCTGCGTTGTCCCCAAGCGTTTCCCTGGTGGCCCTGGCACTGTCCCCAGCTCCCCACAGCCCCCACCCCGTGTCCCCACCTCTGCCACCTCGGGGGCGGCGTGGATCAGGTGCCAGATGTAGCCGTTGAGCTCCTCCTTGCGCCGCTCGGCCACCGCCTCGCCCCGCGGGCGCCCGATGACGAACCTGCTGGGGAAGCTGCGGGGGGACGGACACTCAGAGGGGTCCTGGGGGGTTCTGGGGAGTCCCTGGAGGTCCGGAGGGGCTTCAGGAGTACCTGGGCAGCAGCGAGGAGGGGAAGAGGAGGCGCAGTTTGTTGTGCAGCTCCTGGAACTCCTCGAAGGTGCGCTGCACGAAGGTCACCTCGCTCGGGTTGTCCCTCTGCACCTTCACCACGTAGGTCTGCAGAGAGGTGGAGCCGTGACGTGGGACGGGGCCCCGGGGCACCCCGAGCCCAGCCTGGGCCTGTCCCCAGCTGTCCCCACTCACGTAGCCCTTGCTGGGGTTGAAGACCCTCTCGTGGCGGCAGAGGAAGACGTCGCGGATCCGGCCGGACGTTTTGAGGGTGTGCGTGCGGGGGGCGAAAGACAGCGTGGGCCGGGCGTCCGAGGCCGTGAACTTCATCTGCGCCAGGTTGTGGATGAAGAAGTTGAGCTTGGTGGCCACGCTCCCCAGGCTGGACTCGATCAACCTGCAATGAGGCCATCGCGTGCTCAGTGCCACCGCCCGAGGGACCCTCTGGTGCTGCTGGGTCACCCGCCCATGTCCCCTACCTGGTGAAGTAGGTGGTGGCATCGGCATCGGAGTCCTGCGGCCTCAGAGCGTCGTAGACGTACTTGAGGTCCTCCAGGTCGGAGAGCTCGGGGATGCCACAGGACAGCATCTGGCAGGGATGGGGACAGGGATGGGGACAGGGATGGGGACAGGGATGGGGACAGGGGACAAAGGGACGCCTGTGCCACGCTGAGGGGAATTTTGTGGCCTCCCGGCTCTCACCAGCCCCAGCAGGTTGAGGAAGAGGTGGGTGTGCTTGCGGATCAGGTTGTAGGCCTGGCAGCAGAGGTCCACGAAGTCGTGGAAGCGGCTGGAGGGCTTGTCCCCACCGTTGATGACGTACGCCATGTCCGAGGTGAAGACGAACGGCGCCCGGTCCCTGAGGAGGGGGACAGGAGGGACAAAGTGAACAGGGGTGGGGGTGGGATCAGGAGAGGGAGAGGTCACCCACCACCAGGACATGGAGACGGAGAGGTCACCCACCACCAGGACATGGAGACGGAGAGGTCACCCACCACCAGGACAAGGACAGGGAGCTTCTCCCTCTGCAGGGAGGACAGGAGGTCCAAGGGGCCTCTCTCACCTCTTGATGTTGCCGAACATCTGGGCGTGGCCCAGGAACCTGCCGAAATCGATGTGGAACATGTGGCCCGTGGTCTTGAGCATGATGTTGTCGTTGTGCCTGTCACAGATGCCCAGCACGTAGGTGGCCACGCAGCAGCCGGCGCAGGAGTAGATGAAGTTTTCCACGGCCTGTGAGGAAGGAGGGAAGGACAAGGAGAAAGGATGGATATGATGGGAAGCAAGGCTGGTCCCTGGGATGGGGGACACAGGGATTCTTCCTCACCTTCTCATACTCATCCTCTTTGGGGTTGTGTTTCTGCAGCCAGTCTGCCAGTGGCCGGTCCTTGAAGGAGCCGGTCACGCCGTGCTCCACCTGGATCTTCCGCAGGGTCTCGGCGTTGGGGATCATCTCCACCATGCCTGGCGGGTGGGACAGTGGGGTGAGACCCTTCCAGCCCCAAGAACCGTGACCCCAACCCCTTTTGTCACCAACCCGAGAATTCCCCACCTGTCACCACTGCGTGACAGGGATGGGAAGGTGGCATCACACCCCGGGATGGTGGCATCACACCCCAGAATGTCCCGAGCCCCACCCAGAGCCCGGTGACCCCTGGGGACACCCAAACTCCATCTCACCTCTCCCACGGCCGGTGGAGAAGCAGCGGAAGATGACCATGCGCATGTCCAGCCCCTCCTGCACCCAGATCTTGTTCATGATGCGGATCATCTGCAGCGTCAGCATGTCCTGCCGCAGGTCATCGCCACACTGCCGGGGGAGAGCCGCCAGAACCATCAGAGCCAGGGAGGAGCCACCGGTGCCACCAGAGCCACCAGAACCACCAGAGCCACCAGAGCCTCCAGAGCCACCAGAGCCAGGGAAGAGCCACCAGAGCCAGGGAGGAGCCACTAGAGCCACCAGAGCCACCAGAGCCACCAGAGCCAGGGAAGAACCAGCAGGGCCAGAGGAAGAGCCACCAGAGCCCCGAGAATCTTGGAGGGCTGTGCCAGGATTTGGGCATTTCCAAAGGCGCCAGGCTCACCTTGAAGATGACGCGGATGTTCTCCCCGAGCGGATCCACGTTCTGGAAGGAGAGCTTCAACGGGACGGCGTTGGAGTTGAAGTAGGAGCAGTCCTGCCGTGGGAAGGAAGGAGCGGCAGCCGGTCAGGGCGAGCCGGGAGCGGGCAGGAGCCCCCCGAGCCCCCCGGGCCTGGCACTCACCCGGGGCACGATGCCCTTGACCAGCAGGCTGGGGCTGAGCGGCAGCCGGCACGAGCCGTGGGCCTTGAAGAACTGCGCCACGTCCTCCAGCCCCTCGCGCAGGATGCCCTGCGGGGTGGGAATGGGGCGGGATCCATGGGAATGGGATGGGATGGGCAAGGGATGAGGTGGGGATGGG
>NC_031795.1:4838081-4839443 GCF_001522545.3 Parus major | reverse complement strand
ATGGGGGTGCACAAGGAACAGGGTGACCATGGGATAGAGAGGGGTGGGCATGGGAAGGAGTTAGCATGGGATGGAGTAGGCACGGAACACAGTAGGCAAAAACCAGCATGGACATGGGATAGGGTAGGAATGTGACGGGACAAGGCCGGCATGGGACGTGGCGAGCATGGGATGGGCAGGATGAGTGTGGGACACGGGGCTGACACCCAGCACCCCCTGCCCCCCTCCCAGCACCCACCTGGCGGGCGGATGGGGCGGCGTCCCGGACCTGCTGCGCCAGCCTGGCCAGCGTGTTGACCAACAGGCACTGCCGGTCAAACTCCTCCCGCAGCCCCTTCCCGCAGCAGCACAGCAGCGCTGCCAGCAGGTACTGGTACCGGATGCTGAACTGCGAGTCCTTGAGGCCATCCTTCAGCAGCCTGCTGGGGACACGCGGGGTCAGAGCAGCCTCAGGGTCACACCCAGTTTGGGGACACACGGGGTCAGGTGAGGGTCAGGGTGCCCCCAGTCTGGGGACACGTGGGGTCAGGTGAGGCTCAGGGTCAGACCCAGCTTGGGGACACGCGGGGTCAGGTGAGGCTCAGGGTGTCCCTCAGCCTGGGGACATGCAGGGTCAGGCCAGGCTCAGGGTCACACCCAATTTGGGGACACACGGGGTCAGGTGAGGGTCAGGGTCACACCCAGCTTGGGGACACACGGGGTCAGGTGAGGGTCAGGATGCCCCCACCACTCCCAGAGCCCCCCAAACCCACCAGAAGAAGTAGTGGGTGATCTTCAGGTCACAAATGGCTCTCTTCATGAGGAAGCGCACCAGGGGGCTGTCCAGGTAGCACTCGTACTTCAGGGCCTGCGCAGGGGACAGCGTCACGGGGGCACGGTGGCACCGGCGGGCACCCCGTGGCACATCCCGGTGCCACCACCCACCTGGACCAGCTGGGGCAGGTAATCCAGCAGCTCCGTGTCCGAGATGGAGTCAATCCACTGCACGGCCGTCCTCCTCACCTCCTGGTCTGGGAACCTGCAGCCAGGACACGTTCCGTGGGGTGACGGCGTCCTTCGGCCAGCGCCACGCGGGCCGGCGCGTCCCCACAGCCCACGGGTGGCTTACGTGGCGTGCAGCAGCCCCAGGGCGTCCTGGTGGCTCATGGAGGTCCACTGGCTGAGCAGGGCGTAGATGTCGGGCAGGCAGCCCCAGTCCCAGCTGGGGGCACTGGCCAGCAGCATGGGCAGGGCGCCGGGGGACGCGTGGCAGTGGCAGCGCTTCTCCCACAGCCGCTGCCGGTCCGCGTCTGTCAGCCTGCGGGGACACGGGGACAGGGTCAGGGAGGGTGAGGAGGTGGCACCCCTGTGACCCCAAAACAC
>NC_031795.1:4833885-4835461 GCF_001522545.3 Parus major | reverse complement strand
TCCAGAGGTTTGGAAAGGGGTGAGGTTTACCCGGCTCACCAGAACCCCTAAATCCTGCCCCAAGGATGGGAAAAGGGGGACAGAACGGGGACATTTCCCCCTCCCCCGATGTCCCCAGCACCATATGGCACGGCGCATTCCGGCACACGGGGGGGCCCTGCCATGTGGCAGGTGCCGAGCGACAATCCGGGCAGGGCTGCGACAATCCGGGCAGGGCTGCGACAATCCGGGCAGGGCTGCGGGGCGCGGGGGTCAGGGGCTGGCGGCATTTCCCAGGCTCGCCGCTTTGTTCGGAGCCACTCACCAAGGGGAATACATTAAGGACAAGGACAAAGGCGAGGGGTCCCCGGAGGGGCGGCTCTGCCGGCGCCGCTGTCGCCACCCCCCGGTCCCCTCCCGGTCCCCTCCCGGTCCCCCCCGCGCCGGGCACGGGCACGGAGGAGCGGAACAAAGGGGCTGGCGCGGGGCCGCCGCGTGGGGCCATCTGTCACCTCCCCCGGGTGGCACGGTGGCCTCGGCAGGAGCCAGCCCGGCCCGGGCTGCGGCGACATCCTGCCCTGCCTGGCAGTGCCAGCATTCCCGGGAATGTGCTGGGATTTTGGGGTGTCCCAGTGCCAGCATTCCCGAGAATGTGCTGGGATTTTGGGGTGTCCCAGTGTCCACGTTCCCAGGAACACGATGGGATTTTGGGGTGTCCCAGTGCTGGCATTCCCGGGAATGTGCTGGGATTTTGGGGTGTCCCAGTGCCAGTGATCTCAGGAACACAATGGGATTTTGGGGTGTCACAGTGCCAGAGATCCTGGGAATGTGCTGGGATTTTGGGGTGCCCCAGTGTCCACGTTCCCAGGAACACAATGGGATTTTGGGGTGTCCCAGGCACACAGCGGGACTTTGCGACATCCCAGGAGCTGGAATCCCCTCCCCTCACATCCCACAATCCACAACCACTCCCTCCCCCACCCTCAACCCCCAATATCCCCATTTTACCCCCACTCCCTCCCCGGGGACCCTCAGACCGCCTCACCCCTTGTCCCCAACATTCCCGGGAACACCTGGGATACGAACAACACCCGGAAAGGCGCGGGGTAGCGGGGAGCGGCTCACCTGGCGGCCCAGGTGATGGGGATGCGGTGGGTGGCGTAGACGGTGAAGGCCAGCGGGCAGGTGAGCAGCCTCGCCTCCTGCGCCGCGCCCAGCTCGCGGCTCCCGGGCGCGGCCGTCTGGAAATCCGCGTTGAAGGTGCTGCAGTAGAGCTCCACCAGGTTGAGGATGGCGGCCGTCAGGCTCTCCACGATCCTCTCTGCGGGAAAGGCGGATCTGGTGGTCCCTCAGGGATCTGTGGATCCCTCGGGGATCCGGCGGTTCCTCGGGGAAATGTGGGCAGGGATCCGTGAATCCTTCAGGGATTGTTTAATCCCTCAGGGAAACACGGGCAGGGATCCATTGATCCCTCGGGGATCCATCAATCCCTCAGGGAAACAGGGGCAGGGATCCATCAATCCCTCAGGGATCTATCAATTCCTTGGGGATCCATCAATCCCTCAGGGATCCATCAATCCCTCAGGGATCCATCAAT
>NC_031795.1:4829159-4831958 GCF_001522545.3 Parus major | reverse complement strand
GGTGTCCCCGGGGTGGGAGTTGGGGACAGTGCCGCGGTGTCCCCGGGGTGGGGACAGTGCCGTGGTGTCCCAGCCGTGTCACCAGTACCTGCTGATGGTCTGTTTGAGGGGCCGCTCCTGCAGGTGGATGTGGTGGTTGAGGGTGGAGGGGCTCTGGTCATCGCTGGCCTGGGGACACCGAGAGGCTGAGCAGGGGTGACACCGAGCCCTGGTGACCCAGGGAGGTGACACCAAGGCCCCGGTCACCCAGGGAGGTGACACCAACCCCTCAATGTCCCAGGGAGATGACTCTAATGCCCGGTGTCCCAAGGAGGTGACACCAACCCCTGGTGCCCCAAGGAGGTGACACCAACCCCCTGGTGTCCCAAGGAGGTGACACCAACCCCTTGGTCCCAGGGAGGTGGCACTGATCCCCAGTGCCCCAGGGAGGTGACACCAACCCCTCAATGTCCCAGGGAGGTGACACCAACCCCCTGATGTCCCAGGGAGGTGACACCAACCCCTGGTGCCCCAAGGAGGTGGCAGCAAGCCCTGATGTCCCAGGGAGGTGACACCAACCCCTTGGTCCCAGGAAGGTGGCACTGATCCCCAGTGCCCCAGGGAGGTGACACCAACCCCTCAATGTCCCAAGGAGGTGACACCAACCCCCTGGTGTCCCAGGGAGGTGACACCAACCCCCCGGTGTCCCAGGGAGGTGACACCAACCCCCGGTGTCCCCACGCACCGTGCGGGCCAGCTCGCTGCGCGCTCCCTTCCTCCGCAGCAGCTGCAGCCGGATGTCGATGTCGAATTTCCTGCAGTGCTGGATGTGCTCGTGGCTGCCCAGCGTGTGTTTGCTGCGGGGACAGGGCCACAGGCTAATCCCACATCCCAAAATCCCGCCTGGAGTGCTCCAAAATCCCACCTGGAGTGCTCCAAAATCCCTCCTTGAGTGCCCCAAAATCCCACCTGGAGTGCCCCAAAATCCCGCCTGGAGTGCCCCAAAATCCCAAAATCCCAGCCAGGCCTTGGCTGGCCCCAGGGCGGCCCTGCCTGCACAGGGATTTTGTGGCAGCAGGAAACCCAGAGAATGAGGAATTGTTTTCCCTCCTTCCCCTCCGGAGCCGGGCCCGGCCTGCCAGGACCTGCCCAGGGATCCTCGGGAAGCAGGGCACAGATCCGAGCGGCTGGAGGGTGCTCTGAGAGCGGGATTGGGGTGAATCTCGGAGCTGGGAATGACAGGGAGAACCCTGGAGCTGGGAATGCCATCCTGATTCCCCCATCCAGACCCCCCTGGACCCCTCCAGCCACGCGTCCCTCGCTGGCCTGGATCAATCCCACGGGAATGCCGTGCCAGCGGCTCAGGATGCCGGGCAAAGCTCCGGCCTTTTGGCACTTCCAGCATCTCCTCGGCCATGGGAAGATGTGGGAAGAAAAGATCAGCCACAAAAGGGGCTTTGTGCTCCCAGAGGAGCCGGGAAATGTCCTTTGGGGTCTGCTCCCTGCAGGAAAAGGGGATCATTCCTTCGGGAATGGCTGGATGGATCCGGCCCGGGCAGCTCCGAGACCCCCAGGGCTGCTGTGGAGACCTGGGCACACCTGGGCACATCTGGGCACATCTGGGCACACCTGGGCACATCTGGACAGGGCTGTTTGGAGCCACAAGGGCTCGGCACCCAAGGAACAGCCCCTTTGGTGGCCTTAAATCCCATTTGGTGGCCCTAAATCCCTTTTGGTGGCCCCAAATCCCCTTTGGTGGCCCCAATCCCCTGTGCTAGCCATGAATCCCCTTTGGTGGCCCCAAATCCCATTTGGTGGCCCTAAATCCCGTTTGGTGGCCCCAGATCCCCTTTGGTGGCCCCAAATCCCCTTTGGTGGCCCCAATCCCCTGTGCCGGCCCTGAATCCCCTTTGGTGGCCCCAAATTCCATTTGGTAGCCCTGAGTCCCCTTTGGTGGCCCCAAATCCCTTTTGGTGGCCCCAAATCCCATTTGGTGGCCCCAAATCCCCTTTGGTGGCCCCAAATCCCATTTGGTGGCCCCAAATCCCCTTTGGTGGCCCTGCAGCCCCTTGGAGCCTCTCCTGGTCCCAAGCATTCCCAGCCGTCCCTTTAGATCCCAAACCGGCGGCTCCCGTGGCTCAGCTCCCACGGAATTCCCGCGGCCGGGGCACGTCTCCAGCAGCAGGAACTGCTCCAGCCCCAGGAAAGGCCGGGAATGCCATGGCTGCCGCTTCTCCCTCTGCAGAGAGCTCTCCCAAACCCCCTGGAAAAACAGAATTCCTCCAGGAAAGGCAGCGAGGGAATGAGAGACGGCTCTTCCCTGCTATTCCTGAGCCCCCCAGATCCCTGTCCCACCTTCTCCCGGGATTTAGGGAGACGCCAGGCTCCGCTCCCTGACACGGATTTTACAGAATTCTCCTCCAAAAACGCATTTTTGGCAGCTCCAGGCTTCCCAGCTGGTTTTCCAGGCACCTGGGGGTCAGCCTGATGGATACCACCGGGAACGACATTCCCAACATGCTGCTCTTGGCAGGAGCAGCTCCAGAGGCAGGAAAAGGAACGGGGAAGCTCCTGCTGTGCTCACTGACATCAAACTTGGGTGTTCATCACACCCTGGAGCACCTGGGATGGATTTTCCCTGTTTTTTCTGGTTTTCCCAGTTTTTTCTCTGTTTTTCTTTTGATTTTTCTGGTTTTTCCCTGTGTTTTTCCCTGGTTTTCCCCTGGTTTTCCCTGTTTTCCCCGTTTTCCCCCTGTTTTTCCCAGTGTCTTTCCCTGTTTTTCCCCCATTTTTCCCTGTGTTTTCCCTTGTGCTTTTCCC
>NC_031795.1:4825914-4828963 GCF_001522545.3 Parus major | reverse complement strand
TTTTCCCCATTTTTTCCCCGTTTTCTCCCTGTTTTATCCCGTTTTTATCCCAGTTTTTCCCACGCCCCCTCACTTCTGCAGGAATTCCTCCAGGCCGCAGATTTTGAGCAGGAAATCCTCGACGTCCACGGCGTGCAGCTCGTCGTGGGTGTAGCACAGGGCCTGGTAAATCAGCAGGTCCACGGTGGAGGAGCCTGCGGGGACAGGAATCCTGAATTCCCGAATCCTCGGGAACGGCGGGAATGGCGGGAGCGGGTGGAAACGGTGGGGGTGGTGGGAATGGAGGGATTGGGGGAACAGCGGGAATGGCAGGAATGGAAGGAACAATGGGAATGCTGGGAATGGCAGGAATTGGTGGGAACAGTGGGAATGGCAGGAACAATGGGAATGCTGGGAATGGCGGGATTGGTGCGAACAGCGGGAATGGCAGGAATTGGCAGGAATGCTGGGAATAGCGGGATTTTGGTGGGAACAGCGGGAATGGCGGGAATATGGGGAATGGGAGGAATGGTGGGAGTGGTAGGAACGGTGGGAATACTGGGAATGCTGGGAATGCTGGGAACTGTGGGAATGCTGGGAACACCAGGAGCAGTGG
The DNA here is from genome assembly GCF_001522545.3 of Parus major. Taxonomy (NCBI): domain Eukaryota; kingdom Metazoa; phylum Chordata; class Aves; order Passeriformes; family Paridae; genus Parus; species Parus major. The sequence continues at coordinate 4,828,368 of NC_031795.1, read as the reverse complement.
GAATGCTGGGAACGGCAGGAATGGTAGGAACGACAGGAATGGTGGGATTGGTGGGAACAGCAGGAATGGTGGGAATGTAGGAATGGCGGCAATGCTGGGAACAGTGGGAATGGCGGGATTGGCAGGAATGGTGGGAACTGTGGAATTGGCGGGAAAAAGCAGGAATGGTGGGAATGGCAGGAATGATGGGAACGGCGGGATTGGTGGAATTGATGGGCATGGTGGGAATGGTGGGAACAGCAGGAATGGCGGGATTGGTGGGAACCAGTTGTGGGATTGGTGGGAACAGCGGGAACAACGGGAATGAAGGGAACAGTGGGAACGGCAGGAACAGCAGGACTGGCGGGAATGAGGGAATTCTGGCTGTTCCCGAGGCTGGCGGCCCTCACAGTCGCAGGTGAAGGTCAGCGGCTCCCTCAGGCTGTCGCACACCACCGTCACCTTCAGGCTGACGCCGGCGCCCGGCTGCTCCGCGCTCAGGTTCACCGCGTTCCACACCAGCCCCGTCCCGGAATAATCCTTGGTGCTGGAGCTGGAGCGCAGCCTGGGGGAGCAGGGACGGCTCAGGGATCCTGATGGATTTGGGGGAGTCCCCCCGGCCCAAAAATCACCTGGGTGGCCTTGAACCCCCTTTTGGTACCACAAGGGCTCAGCAACCTTGGGAACAGCCCCTGTTGGTGGCCCTGAAGCCACTTGGGGTGGCCCTGAATCCCCTCTTGGTGGCCCTGCAGCCCCTTTTGGTGGCCCTGCAGCCCGTTTGGGTTGTCCTGCGGGTGTTTTTGGGTACTCACACATCCAGCATGTGACAGAACGCCGCCACCTCCTCGTCCCGCTCCTCAGACACCTCGAAGAGCTCGTAGCCGTTGGCCAAGGAGTGCGGCCGGGGGGCCACCTGTGGGGCAGGGCACGGGCCTGTCACCTGGGGGCTGCCACCAGGGCCACACCCCTGTGGGGACCACCAGCCCCGCTGGAGCACCTGTGCCACGCCAGGGCCATGGCGGTGGGGACAGAGGTGGCCCTGCAGCCCTGTGGGGGCCAGCACAGGGGGATTTGCTTTGCCCACGGCTGGGAGACCCTCGGAGCCCCCCAAAAGCGGCGGTTCCCAGGGATATCCCACAGGGAAGAGCAGCAGGATGGGCAGGGACTGTCCCCAGGGGTGAGGGGACACTGCCCACTGCTGTCCCTGCCAGGACAGGTGGCACCGCCGTGCCGGGAGGAGCAAAGGCGCCTCTGCCCCAGCAATTAACTGGGGCAACTCAGCGGGAAGCAACTCTGGGAATCTCTGGGAGCTGGGAATGCCGCGGCCGCTCCATTTGAATTTTCCTAATGAGGTTGTGGCGCTCAGAGAGCTCTGAATTCCCAGCTCCATCCCCGCTCCAACTCCAATTCCAGCAGCGGGAAGCCTCTCACCGGCTCCACGGAGATCCTGCGGTTCCTGTTGGGCGCCAGGTTCTTCCTGTTGCCCACGCGGGGTCCGTAGGTGCGCGGGGGCACCTGGGGGGGCATGGTCTTGCTCCGTGCCACCGGCTTCCCGCTGGATTCCTTCTCCAGGATGCTCCTGCCTTCCTTCCAGCCCCGGGAAGCTTCCCTCAGCACCTCAGACTCGTAGGTGGACTTGAGGTTGAGGCAGGTGATGGCGTCCACGCCGTAGGGATCCTCCTGGGAGATGCGGCGCCCCAAAAGCTTGTCCTGAGCCACCGAGAACATGTTGATGTCCCTGGGCTGGCCCTGGCCCTTGGGGGACAGTGGGGACGCCTTCCCCGAGCGCTGGCCGCCCTCGGGACAGCCCCACAGCGGGTGCCGCGGCGGCAGCGGCGGCGGAGAGAGCTTTTTGGGGGAACCGCCACCGTTGTGGGGCTCGGAGCCGTTGAGGGGCTCCCCAAGGAAATCCCGCTGTGAGCCCTCAAAGATGAACAGGTAATCCCCGCTCAGGGGGCCCTTCCGCCACGGCTGCGGCTCCGGCCGGGCCGGGCCGGGCCCGGGTGGCGCTTGGGGACCCTCGGGGACAGCGGGGACATTGTAGCTGAGTGTGGGGTCGGAGCCCGAGAGCCCCCGCGCCGCTTTGATGCCGGCGCAGCCGTTCCTGTCCACGGGGTCATCCCAGGAGATGAGGGAACGCTCCCGGAGCTGCTCCTTCCTGGCCCGGCTCTCCTCCTTGTCCTGGCGGAGCCGGGATAAGGCGTCGTATTCCATCTGCAGCGCCTCGGCCAGCGCCAGCTCCTTGCGGCTCAGCCCCACCGACTCCAGCGCCGGCCACTGCTCGCCGGGGCCGCGTGGGCCCGACATCCTGCCGGGATCGGGGTCAGGAGAACGGCATCCTGCTGCTCTGGCCTCCTGGGAACAGGAAAGGCAGGGGGTTAACGGGTGGGCACCCGCGGATGGCTGGGAATGGGGGGAGAGAGGGATTGATGGATGGGTGCCAATGGAATCTGGGAATGGGGGAAGAGAGGGATT
>NC_031795.1:4813469-4825495 GCF_001522545.3 Parus major | reverse complement strand
TGGGAATGGGGAAATGGAAATGCTGCAGGGGTGGGATGGAATATCCCAAAGTCCTTTCCCACCCATCTGGAATCTCCCGGATAAGGAAGGCCGGGCTGGCGCTGCTGGCTCAGCCCTTCCTCCGTGCCTGGAAAAAGGGAAACGCGCGGGGGCCCAGCAGGGCCAGGGGTAAAAATAAAGATGTGGCTGCAGCTGCTGCTGCTTCCCCTTCCTCGGGAGCCCACGGACACCAGCCAGGCCAGGGGCTGAGCTGGAATCCCGAATTTTTTTCCCCAAGGATAAAATCAACCCTGGATTTGGGGAGGGCAGCGGGATCAGCACCTGCAGCTGGGGCTGAGCCACCCCAAACCCCCCGAGGCTGCCCCAGCATGGTGATTTTAGAAAAATTATCAATGATTTGAGGGAAAAAAACCCAGCCCCTGCCGGCAAATCCAGGGATTTTTAAGGCAGAATGGAAGAGATGGGAAAGGAAGGGATGAGGGGGGCAGCTCCAAGTTTTATTTCAGGAGAGGGAACCGGGAATGGCCTGGGACAGACGGGAAATTTCTGGATCTCACGGATTTTCCCCAGCACCCACCCCAGGGACTGCTCAGCTCTAAAAATCACCTCCAGTTTTTGGGATTTTGGGCAGGCTTGGCTCACGGGAGCTCCCATTTTTGGGGTTCAGACCAGGTCTGGCTCCAGTGCCACCCCAGGCTCTCCTCTGCCCCACACAGGGCTCTGTTGATGCCCCAATTTAGGGTAAAAAAGGGGCCACTCCCCCTTCCCAGTAATGACAAAAATTTTACTGGGAGCGCTGGGCACCACCGTGCCCATTTTGGGGAAAGCAGGAAAATCCTAAATCCCAAAACATCCCCGGCAGGAGAGGCCTGGGACCTCCCCCAGCCCCACAAGTGGCCCCCACACCCCACCCCAGTGACCAGTGACCACCTCCCTCCATTCCAGGCCGGTCCTGGGGCGTTTTTGTCACTCCCTGGACACGTTTGGATGGGATATCAGGAATAAATCCCAATCCCAAGGGCCCCCCTGACCCCGAGCTCTGCAGGACCAGATGGTTCCTAACGAGCTCCGCAATTCCCGCAGGATTTGTCCCTTCCCAAGTCCCTCTCAGCCCCCCAGCACCAGCTCATCCAGGGATTTTGGTGCTTTCCAGCTGGAAAAACTGGCTCCAGGGGGTGTTGAGAGGTTGGGAATGTTCCCTTCCCTGGCACTTCAGGCCCTGCTGGCAGCTGCGGCTTTTTCCTGGAAAAGCAGAAATCCCAAAAGCTGGAAGCCGAACAGAGGAAAATCTGCTTTTAACCCAAAAGCAATAAACTCAATTTTGTGGCTGACGAAGCCACAGCTCCGTGCTGGTCTCCAAGACAAACATCTGCATCCCGCTGGAGCTCGGAGCCGCGTGTGGGGCTGGAATTGCCACGGGAATGGGGCTGGAATGGGGTGGGAATGGGGTGGGAATGGGGCAGGAATGAGGTGGGAATGGGGCAGAAATGAGGCAGTAATCGGGTGGGAATGGCCATAGGAATGGGGTGGAAATGGGGCAGGAATGAGGTGGGAATAGCCACGGGAATGAGGCTGGAATGGGGCAGGAATGGGGCTGGAATTGCCACGGGAATGGGGCAGAAATGGGATGGGAATGGGGCAGGAATGAGGTGGGAATGGGGCAGAAATGGGGCTGGAATGGGGTGGGAAATGGGTCCTACCCCATGGAGGAAAGCCTGGCTGAGGGGTCTGACAGCCACCAGGGGATGTCACCTGTGCTGGGGACACCGTGAGCTGGTGGCTCAGCCCCTTCCCATCCCAGAAGGAGCGAGGATTTGGATAATCCCAAGGGAAAGCCCCAGAATTTCCCTCCAAGTGCCGGTCCAGGAGCAGGAAGCGATGCTGGGTCAGAGCCTCCCGCTTCATGGGAATTCCAAGGGAATTTTCACGGTGCCATCATTAAAGGGACCCATCCTGATCCCAGGAAACCTGTCAGGATCCCATGGGATCCCATGGCAGATCCCTGGCTCCCCCTGAGCTGGGATGGGATCCCAGTGACTCCTGAAGCATCCCCATCCCTCCCTTCCCCTCCTCAGGATCCTACAGCATCCCATGGCACATCCCTGGATCCCCCAAATCCAACCCTCTGGAAGCAAAAGAGGCCGGATTTCCCCCAAATCCCACCCCAACAGCCTTTTCCAGGCATCTCCCTTCCCGTTCCCCACTCTGTGGACAAAAAGCCGAATCCCAGAATCCCGGGGGTTGCACCCCCAGATTTCCAGAGGGGGTTTGGAGCTGGATCCCCACACCAGGAGCTGCCAGCAGGATTTTTCAGGAGAGCAGCAGGAAAGGCCTGGATTTTATCCCAATGATCCAGTCCCGCTTCCGACCTGTTTTGGAGGATTTTCCTGCTCCTCCAGCTGATTTTTCTCCTATGGACAGCCCAGCCCAGCCCGGTCCCAGCTCTCCAGAGGAGGCAGGATGTGGAGCTGGACGGTGCCAAAGGCTTTTCCATCATTTTCCACGGATTTCCACCCTCGGGAGGAAATCCTGCCCTGGAAAGGTTTGGGATGAGAGAATCCCAAATCCCCCAAGCCAAAAAAAGAGGGAGAACCTGAGCAAGGGACAGCGGAGGGGACAGCAGGACCAGGCTGGGATTTGGGGTGGTGACAGATCCCCCTTTTCCAAGAGAGCTGTGGCACCCCATGGTGTCCCTGTGGTGTCCCCATGGTGTCCCCAGCCTGCCCCAAGCCCGGAGCCACCTCCTGTCCCTGTCCCCGTGTCACTCCCACGCCAGGACTTTCGGAATCTCTCAGCCTGTCCCCGGTGCCTCCGGCCGTGTCCCCCGCGCTTCCTCCCCGCCACCCCAGGGAGCACAGCGGGGACAGCAGGGGTTGGAGCACTAAAAACACCCCGAAAACACAGAAAAAACACCCCAAAACCACCAGGAAAAACATCCCAAAACCACCCCATGAAACACCTCAAAACTTCCCCAAAAACACCCCATGAAACACCCCATAGAAACCCCCATAGAACACCCCCAAAACAACCACAGAAAAACCCCCAAAACACCTCCAAAACGCCCCATAAAACACCCCAAAAAACACCTCAAAAACACCACATAAAACACCCCCAAAATGACGCAAAAACACTCAAAAAATGCCCCCAAAATCTCCTCAAAACCGCCCCAAAAACATCCTAAAAAACGCCTTAAACCCACCCCAAATAGCCCTAAAATCACCCCAAATCCTCCCCCGAGAGCTGATCCATGTGGAGCACAGCTCGGGAAGCATCCCGGGATGGGATTTGGGATGGATTTGGGATGGATTTGGGATCCCCCGCACTGCCCATCCCTCATCCCGGCGCTCCGGGGCGGCCCCGGGGGATGGATCCCGCTGCTGTATCCATGGAAAACGCTCCAACCCCTTCCCTGTTGCCATGGGGCGCCTCTCCCGGAGCCAGCTGCTCCCACAGGCGAAGTGCCGGGATGCAGGGAGCACATGGATCAGCCTGGGATTCAAGGGAAACTCAAAATTCCCATCCCAGTTTGGAATTGGAAATCCCAAAAATGAGTCTCGAAAATCATGGAATAAGATTAAACCACCCTGAGAGGGTTTCATTTCTGGAGCCACAAATGCATCCATCAACCTCAAATCCAGCAAATCCAAACCTCTGGAAGGAAATAAAAGGATTCAGGGAGGACAGGGATCATCCCAGGGATGCAGGAAAAACTGGGATCGTCATCCCGGGGATTCAGGAAGGATCGGGATCATCCCGAACCCTTTTAGGGCCCCATAATCCTCACCAGATCCATCCCAGCCTGGAATGGGAAGCAGCTCCTGGGGCTGCTCATCCTGTGGGATTCCCATGCCAAGGACACAGGCACGGAAAACCGGGATGGGATTGGGAATGCTCCTGGAGGGATCCCTGAGCCTTTCCAGTCCCTGGCCTTGCACAGCCCTTCCCATCCCGGGGTATCCCTGTGCTCTGGCTGTCACATCCCGGTGTATCCCGGTGAATCCCGGTGTATCCCGGTGAATCCCGGTGAATCCCGGCAATTCTCCCACGCGGAGCACCTGCTCCCACTGCAGCAGGCAGGGAATGCCCGGCAGCAGGCTGGGAAGGGCCGATCCTCTGGATCCTCTGGATCCTCTGGATCCTCTCCCCAGCCTCCCTCTGGAATTTGGGAGGCCAGGAGGTGGGGCAGGTGCCTGGAGGTGGGGCGGTTATCCCGGGAAATCCGGGATAGGCAAGTTCCCCCAGCCCACAGCTCGCTGTTATCCCAACCCTCCCGCTCTGGGAAGGAAGGATTGATTTTCCTGGGAGATCCGGGCTCCAGGCAGGTTTCCCCATCCCACAGCTCCCTGTTATCCCAACCCTCCCGCTCTGGGAAGGAAGGATTGATTTTCCTGGTCACGCTGGTGCTCGCTGAGCCGGGCCCGGATCCCGGGAACAATCCCAGCCGTGCTCGGCCTCGCACACACAGGCAGGGAATCCATGGAGCTCCCTCTCCCGAGGGGAGCAGCTCCCAAACCTCTGGAATTTGTTATCCAGGAGCGTTCCTGCAGGTTCGGGATCCGCAGGAGCGCAGGGATCCTCACAAGAGCCTCCTGCCCCTAAAACCGTGGGGTTTAGGGATGGGATGGAGCAGAACCTCACACCACGGCTGTCCCTGTCCCTGTCCCTGTCCCTGTCCCTGTCCCTGTCCCTGTCCCTGTCCCTGTCCTGTCCCCAGCCCCGATCCCAAGGGTGCCATCCCTCCCCAGGCCAGGCAGGTGGGGAGCAGAGGCTCCAAAACCAAAAACCAAGACCAGAACCATTCCAGGATCCCGTGATCTCCATCCCTTCCCTATTTCTATCCCCCCCGTCCCCTTTGCCCAACTCCTCGGGCACCATTTCATTGTTCCGCTCATCCAAACCCCCCAAATTCCCTCTGCCCGGGGACATTCCGAGCCCCCCTCCCCTGGCGAGGGCCAGCCCCGCATCCCCCCCGCCGCTTTTGGGGTTCCGGGAGCAGCACCAGGATGGACCCGCAGCTTTCGGGAAGCCAGCGGGACCCTCATCTCCCCCCCGGGAGGGGAAATTACGGACAAACCAACCCACACTGAAATAAAAAATATCATTTTTCAGCGGGGAGAGCCGAGCGGAGCCCCTCGCTCCCTCCGCTCCCAGGCGCGGCCCTACCTGCTCCGAGCGGCGGCGGCGGCGGGGCCGGGGATGCGGGAGGAGCCGGAGGGATGCGGGAGGAGCCGGAGGGATGCGGGAGGAGCCGGAGGGAGGCGGGAACATCGCGGCGGAGGCGGCGGACAATGGCGGGCGCAGCGCGGGGCGGTGCGGGGCCATCTCCCGGCCGCGCTCCGCATTGCACGGAGCCCCGGCCGGTGTCCCCCGGTGTCCCCCTGAATGTCCCCGGGGTGTCCCGCATTGCACAGAGCCCCGGCCGGTGTCACCCTGTGTCCCCCTGAATGTCCCCGGGGTGTCCCCGGTCTCCCTCCGCATCGCACAGAGCCCCGGCCGGTGTCCCCTGGTATCCCACTGAATGTCCCCGGGGTGTCCCGCATTGCACAGAGCCCCGGCCGGTGTCACCCGGTGTCCCCCTGAATGTCCCCGGGGTGTCCCCGGTCTCCCTCCGCATCGCATAGAGCCCGGGCTGATCCCCCCGCTGTGTCCCCTGCTGTGTCCCCCGCTGTCCCCCGTTGTCCCCGGCCACGCTCCGGCTGCCCCACGGAACCCCCGGGGTGCTGCCCCCGCATTCCCGCATCCTCCTTCCCTATCCCCGCGTCCCTCTCCTGTCCCTGCGCTGTCCCCGGGCTGCCCCCGGCTCTCCCCATGGAATCCCGGCGCTTCCCCCCTCGTGTCCCCGCATCTCCCCTGTGGGATGGCCTCGCCCTTGTCCCCATCCTCGGGGACATCCCTGCTATTCCCCACTGGGGATGAGGGAATGTGGGAGCTCCTTTGGGGCCGGGGTGCCGGTCCCCAGAGCCCCCCGGACACTTTGTCACCGCAGCAGCCCCGGGCTCGGGGGACAGGGGGACACCCCGAGCCGTGGCAGAGGTGCCGGGATGGGCTTTCCCCGGCAGACAGGGAAAACGGCATTCCATCCCTGGAATTCTGCTCACCGGGAGCCCGCGGGTCGCAGAGATTATCCCGGTGTTACGAATCCCAGAGTATTATCCCGGCCTTCCTCAGGATTCCCCTGGAGGGAGGGTGGAGGTTTCCTGGGATTCACCGGGAGAGCTGGGGGTCCCCGGGTGTGACCCCATGTCCCAGCAGGCCCCAGCCAGCCTCGTGTCCAGGGACACCAAATCATTCCTGGTCCTGGAATGGATAATTCCCTGTCCTGGCACGGATCATTCCTGGTCCTGGCACGGATCATTCCCAGTCCTCCTCTTGCCCTTTGAACCCCCAGACTCTTCTCCGGCTCACCCCACTTTGCTAAAGGGAGAAGAGACGGGGGGGACCCCCAGAGCCGGCAGTGGGGACCCCCCTGTTCTCCCAGCCCGTGGGGAGAGGAAAGTGCGGGATCAGTGGAATGTGCGGGATGAGCCTGGCACTGGATTCTTGGGATCCGCGGCCGTGAGGCTGGGGGCTGCGGGGGGCAGGCAGGGGGTTCAATCAGGGGGGATCAATCGGGGGGATCAATCGGGGGGTGCAGAGAGCGGGTTGCAAACAGAGGTACAGGCAGAGAGGGTTCAGTCAGGGGCAGGCAGGGAAGGTGCAGACCCCAGAACTGTGGGGTTCAGGTGGAGGGGATCAATCAGGGGGTACAGGAGGGGGGTGCAGACTCTGGGGCGCAGATTTGGGGTTCAGGTGGAGGGGTCACTTAGGGGGTGCAGGAGGGGAGGCACAGATTTGGGTGCAGCCAGGAGAGCACAGCCCGGCACAGGCTGATACCCAGCAGCGCCGCCTTTTGTAGCAGAGCCCGGATAGCTCAGTCGGTAGAGCATCAGACTTTTAATCTGAGGGTCCAGGGTTCAAGTCCCTGTTCGGGCGAATCTCCCTTTTTCAATAATCTTTTATTTTTATTGCCCCATTATTATTTTTTTCCCCCAAAATCCCTTTTCCACACGCGCGCCACGGCCGGCGCTGCCCGCGGAAGGGTCCCGGCTGTGCCTGTGGAGAGTCCTGGCAGGAAATAAAAAAAAAAAATAGAACGAATATATGGAAAAAGGAGAGCCGCCCGAACAGGGACTTGAACCCTGGACCCTCAGATTAAAAGTCTGATGCTCTACCGACTGAGCTATCCGGGCTCTGGGCAGCATCACTTCTCAATGCTCTTATCAGCGTACAGCAGGATGATCGCTCCTGGCTTTTTTCCGGGAATTCTGTTCCCTCCCCCCGAGTCCAAACACATAATTAGATAAACTATTCTAATTATTTCTGGCCGGCCGTGCAGTCGGCCACAAACCCAGAGCATGGCGGAGGGTTGTGTTGCTGGCACCCAGCGGTTCCGCTCCGGTCGCTTCCCAAGAGAATCCCGTGCCGGGATTAGCTGGGAATTTTCCAAACGTGTGGATCCCAGCTTGGAAGGGAGCTCTGGAAAGAATTCAGTTCACCCCTGCGACAAGGCAGTCGCAGTCGACCTGGAGCAATGACACGGGAAAGTGTGGGTTTTATAACGAATGTAGCTGGATATTCTAATATCCAGGTGGGTATTCCAGGGAATGTCCAAATATCCAGGTGGGATTTAAAGTAAACATAGCTCAGCTCTAGGACACAGGGACCTTGAATATTTTGCCAGCTCAGCGATGTCTACATAGACACACATCGATATTTTGATTTATTCTGTTCTTAAGGCTGGATAATTCTAAGGTGTCCTTGAGTCAGGGATGTTTGTGCTGCCTGTTCTGCTGATTTAACCTGAAAATATATAAAGATCTCGCATCAAAGAACATCCCGACTTGAGATAATATTTTATTTTTCCAGGCATTCCGTATTATTTTCATTCACATTTATCACTAATTATTATTATCATCGATTTTTATTTATTGAAATATGTTATATTGCATAAAATATTACAGCAGGCAAAATATTCATTATGTATTATGTATTATGTATTATGCATTATGTATTATGTATTTATTATTTATGTATTTATCATCAGTATTATTTTATGTATTTACTGTTTGTATTTTATATAATAATAATTTTAAATCATAATAATTTTAAATAATAATAACAATTTAACAATTAAACTTTACAATTAATTCCATTTTGCACCGAGGCGGAGGGCGCACCGCTCGGGTCCTCCAAGCCGCTGGGGGGCGCCACACACGCAGGGCGGCACCGTGTCCCTTCTAGCAACACATCCCGCTCCCTCTCTATGGCCCCGCCGCCATGTTGGCCGTGAGGGGAAGCGGAGGCCCGGACCCCGCTAAAATGGAGGCGCGGAGCCCTCAGGGGGTGTAGGGGTTCCTTCCCCTCCCCGACCCCCGGCCCGGAGCCCATGGAGCGGCTGTAGGGTGAGCACGGAGCCGAGGGGAACGCGGGGGTCCCGGGGGGAGTAGGGCTGAGGGGGCGGTGAGGAGCAGGAGGGGGGGCAGGAGGCGGTGCCGGCGGGAGGGGCCTGGGGCGGCGGGAGCAAAGATGAATTTTTATCTCTTCCCAGGAATCTCTGGGACAATTGGGATTGTCCCGCCTGGAGAAGGGAAGCTTCGGGATGTTTTAATTGTGGCCTGGAGGGAGGCGGCGAGAAAGATGGATGGGGAATATTTCCAAAGGCTGGGAGCGCCAGGAGGAGGGGGAAGGCTCCAGCCTCACACAAGGCAGGGATAAGTGGGATTTTGGGAATAAAATCCTTCCCTAGGAGGGGAACGGATGGAATTCCCAGAGAATCCGTGGCTTCTCCATCCCTGGAAATGTCCCAGGCCAGCTCGGAGCACCGTGGGATTGTGGAATACATCTCTGCCCGTGGAATTGGATGGATTTCAAGGCCTTTTTCAACCCAAACCTCTCTGTAATTCCAGGATTTCACCTCACAAACACCATCCCACACAACACCAATTTTGTTTATTTAAGGCCAATTCTTTTTTTTTCCTCTTCAAATAGAGATAAATCCAAATCGGCACCTTCAGGAAGCGTTTCCTTATCCCAAATTCCTGGAGGGATTTCGGGGAGATTTGCAGAGCAATTGGCTCTTTGTGACTTTCATTGAGCACTTTTGGTTTTCCTCCCCCTTTCACAACCAAAAGGAACACTTGCAAAACATTTTTGATGTGTTATCTTTTATTTAGCCAAGCTTTGGGTGGCATTTTTTGGGGGGGAAAAACCCAAAATTCCTGTCAGATGCATAGTGCCAGCCGCAAAATTCATCTCAGGTACAAAATCTGAATTTTAAAAGTAATTTTTTTTTCATTAAAAAGGCTAAATTTGAGGCGTGAAACCCCTCTGATAAGGACAAACTTAATTAATTATCAGTGGCTTCATGATTGCGTCAATGCCTGTTTAAAGCCTTCCCTACAGGGTTGTTTTACCTAAAATTACCAAAAATCCCAATTTTAATTTCAATATTTTCCTTTTTTTTTTTGAAAGCTGAAAAAATTACTCTCACCTGAACCCAACTTCTGCTGTGTTTTTTAAACGGAATTAAAAATCTTAATTTTAACTCGACTTCTCCACTTGAGATTTTTAGTTAAAAAAAAAAAGCTGCGGTTTCATGGGGGTTTTTGGTGGCTCTAAGAAGAATTTTTAGTCGTAAAAAAGAGGCAATTTTTGGTCATAAAAGTGGCAATTTTTAGTCATAAAAAGAGGCAAATTTCACTTCCCGTGGCGGGGGTGAAATTTTAGAGTGGAAAATTTGCTCAGTTCATGACTCGGGTGTGATTCACGATTTCCTCTGGAGATTTTCCTCTGCTCCTGGGACATCTTGAGCACCTCAAATCCCCCCCGGAGTTCCATTCCAAGTTGGGAATTTAGAGGTGAAATTTAGGATTGGAAATATCCCAAATTTCTGGGCTGGCCGAGCACGAAATTCCCTTTTTTCTTTCAAGGAATTTCCACCACGTGGGAGCTTTTCAGGTCGGTTTTATCTTTAAATTTTATGATTATTTTTTATTTTTTTTCCTGCCTGGAAATATTTTTAAAACTCGTGAACAAAACCTTAATTAACAGCGAGATGAATTTCTAATGGAATGTGAATATTAATGAGCGGCAAGCTGCCAGGAAAAAATATAAAAAATAATTTCTGTGGAAAACTCGGGAGATTTTGGGTGCTGAAAAGGTTAAAACTCCTCTCCCTCAACCCTGGGGCAGCAAAATCCTTTTCCAGGAAAGGGGAGGGAGAGGAAATCCAAATTTTTTCTCCTTTTTAAAGCTGATTTTCACCCCAGCCCGGCCGTTATCTCTTTCGGTCCCTCCCTCCCTCGGGCGAGGTTTGAAAAAAGCGATTTTTAGCCAAACCTTCAGCATCCTCAGGACATGGCAGAGGAATTATCCCACGGCAAAATCCCGGGATAATAATCCCAGGATATTCCTGCCGGGCAGAGAAAGTCAAGGTCGGTAAATCCAGCTCATTTTAAGTGTTTGTTTTCAATATTTGGTGTTTTTTTTCATCAGAAATCAGTTAAAATTTAAGGAAAATTAACCGGGAAGGGATTAAAGTGTTGTAATTTGAATTATTTCGCTGCTCCTCACAAATATAAATATTTGATGTGCTCATTTTGAGAGGTTTAAGGGCATTTCATGTTCAATATTTCGTTTTCTTCCCTCAGAAATTGGTTAAAATTTAGGGAACTATTATCTGGGAAGGGCTTGAAGCTGTTATAATTTGAATTATTATTTAGAAATTCGAATGTTTGATGTTCTTGAATCAACCCTTCCCAAATATTTAGGGATGGTGGATTTTCGGGAATGATTTTTTTTCCCCATGGAATTTCCATTTGATTCCATAGAAATGCTGTAAAACCCCTCAGAATTCTCTCCCAAAATCCCGAAAAATTCCTTTTAACGCCTGGGGCAGGGATTGAAGTTCCCAGAGCTCCAAATTGGTGCTGAAATTCTGATTTTTGTGATGTTTTGAGCTTCCAGCCTGTTTTGCCTGAGGCAGGAATTTGATTATTTCCAAAATATTAATTTCAAACTCATCACGTGCCTGAAATTCCTGATAATTGCAGTGGGAATAAATTCATTTATCCGGGAAAATTCCCTGAAAAACAATTCCAATTTCACCTTGCAAATGCCGAGGCTTTGCGTTTTCAAAAGCCATCTCTTTTATTTCTAATTAAATTCTTTTAAATGAAATAAAAATTTATTAATCTCATTTATCATTATAACCAAAATTCAGCTAATCCACAAATTAAAAATCCCAATGAAAACATCCTCAAAATTCCAGCTGCCAGACAACTCCAGGAGTCAATTTTGGGAATTCTTTTCCTGCTTTAACCTAAATATTTTATTTTTATATTTGGTTATAAATGAAAACCCGGTTTATAAATAATAAATCCGGTTTATTTGCAGCCAGATCCTTACAAAAATTGACATTTTAATCTCAATTTCTGCTCTGGGCAGACACAAATTTTGCCACAAGGTCAAGACTTTGAGCCAATTAAAGTTGTTTTTTCCCCACTATTTAATTGACAAATAATTCCTGGTTTTTCCAACTTTTCCAGCCCTTTTTTAGGGAAGGATTGAAGTGGATTTGAGGGGTGATTGTTGAGGTGAAGCTGATTTTTGTGAGCTGTGAAAAATTGCGATTTTTTTTTTTTGTTTTTTTCTTGGTGGTTCTTCCAGGAAAGGCTCTGGCACCTGCTCATCCAGGAATTCTGTTAAAATTAATTTATTCCCTGAATCCAGGCAGGTTTTTTTGGGAATTTTTTAGGAAATCAGGGAGGTGCTGATTGTGGCTCCTCCTTTGGGAATGAATGGGAGCTGCTGGAATGGGGGGAATTCCTTTGGGATGTGACTCAGCTGCTCCTTCCCCAGCTCTGAGTCAGGAATTTCACACTCTGGAATGTTTTCCCTGATTGAATCATTCCCTGCTGGAATTCCAGGGTCACCCAGCTCCACCTTTGTGTTCCAGGGACATTTCCCCATCCCAGGCTGCTCCAGCC
>NC_031795.1:4802301-4812467 GCF_001522545.3 Parus major | reverse complement strand
CAAATCCCATTTCCAGGTGGATTTTAATCCCAAAATCCCATTTTCAGGTCGGTGCTTGAGCAGCTCCTCACTGCCAGGATGAGTTTCCCAAATCCCACCCAACATCCAGGAGCTGGGAATTCCTGCAGGATCACCCTCGGACAAGCCAATCAGGTAATTGACAGCTAATTAGCAGCTAATTACCCCTCCTTGCCATCATTTCCTCCTCAGAGCAGTGATTTTTTAATGAAATACGAAATATCTTTAAATCTGGAGAATTTATCCTAAAAAAGAATCGAGATTTATCCCAAGTTGTTCTCTTTCCATGATTTAGGAATATTTTCAAGGAAAAAAAAATGATAAAATTAATTTAATTGATTTAATTTTTAATTAAATTACAAAAGACATCAAACCATGGAATTATGGATATTTTTCTGCTGGATTTTTTTTTCTTGGAGCTAGATTCTAAATATTGGAGATTTTTCTGCCTATCAGAATTGAATTAAATTTATAATGTTTATAATTTTATTGAATTTTCTTTAGTAATTCATCCCCACGGTTTTTTTTTGAGGTAGTTTAGGGATTATTTGGACTCAGAATATTCCTGTTATCCAAAATTCCTGGAGTTTTCCTGGAATAAAAAGCCATCAAGAGCAGAGAAATTCACAAACAATCAAAATCAGCTGGAAAAAAAGAAATTAAAAAAATCAGAAATTCCACCTCCCAAGAGCCAATTCCATGGGAGAAAAAACATCTTTCCAACATCAGGGAATGTGCTGGGAGTGAGAATAAATTTGGATTTTCCATTTGAGGAAAATTGAGGACCTTGAAACAGGAGCCAAATCCAGAAATAAAAAAAATTGAAATGAGTAAATAAATAAAATTTATTGTGCTCAACGAAAATGAATAAATAAATAAAAATATATAGAGAAAAAATTTAAATAAATCGAAATTAATAAATAAATCTGAGCAAAAGAAATGCTCAAAACATCCAAACGGGGGAGGGGTTAAATCCAAATTTTTTGGGGGTTTTTTTGGGATTATTCCAGGTTTGATTCCCGGAATTCCAACCGAACCTTGCTGTGTTTTTCCAGGTGATTCCCAAAGTTCCCCTCCTGAGGATTCTGCAGGCTGCGGGCGCCCAGGGCGACACCTTCACCCTCAAGGAGGTGGGGCTGAGCTCCTGGGGTTTTTGGGATGTGCCGTGGGATTCCCAATGGGATTCCTGGTGTTTTCAACCCCTCCTGGAAAATGTTCCCCTTTTACTCAAGGGCCACCTTGGGGACACTTTGGGGACACTTCAGGATCAATTTGGGGGCACTTTGGGGCACTCCAGGATCACTTTGGGGGCACTTTTTGGGAACACTTTTAGGGCACTTTAGGATCACTGTGGGGTCACTTTTTGGGAACATTTTCAGGGCACTTCAGGATCACTTTGGGGGCACTTTTTGGGAACAGTTTTAGGGCACTTCAGGATCACTTTGGGTTCACTTTTGGGGTCTCTTTGGGGTCACTTTTGGGGCACTTCAGCATCAATTTGTGGTCACTTTTTTGGGAACACTTTGGGGACACTTCAGGATCAATTTGGGAACACTTTTGGGGCACTTCAGGATCACTTTTTGGGAACATTTTCAGGGCACTTCAGGATCACTTTGGGGTCACTTTTGGGGCACTTTGGGGTCACTTTAGGGCTCTTTAGCATCAATTTGCAGTCACTTTTTTGGGAACAATTTTGGGGCACTTTGGGATCACTTTGGAGTCACTTTTTGGCAACACTTTTGGGGCACTTCACGATCACTTTTTGAGGACACTTTGGGGTCACTTTTGGAGCACTTCACGATCACTTTGGGGTCACTTTTGGACACTTCAGGATCACTTTTCAGGACAGTTTTGGGTCACTTTTAGGGCACTTCAGGGTCACTTTGGGGTCACTTTTTGAGAACACTTTTGGGGCACTTCATGATCAATTTGGGGTCACTTTTTGGGGTCACTTTTGGGGCACTTCATGGTCACTTTGGGGTCACTTTTTGGGAACACTTTTGGGGCACTTTGGGGTCACTTCAGCATCACTTTGGGGTCAGTTTTTGGGTCACTTTGGAGTCACTTTTTGGGAACACTTTTGGTTCACTTCGGGATCACTTCGGAGTCACTTTTTGGGAACACCTTTGGGGCACTTCAGGACCACTTTGGTGTCACTTTTTGTGGACTTTCTGTGGTTCCTTTGGGGGCACCTTTGGTTCCCCTCCATCCCTGGCAGTTCCCCTCCATGCCAGGGCTCCATCCCAGGGAATTCCCAGGTCTGTGGGGCTGAGGGAAGGCTCTGTGTCCCTGCAGGTGATGCATTTCCTGGGTCAGTACATCCTGAGCCGGCAGCTCTACGACAAGAGGCAGCAGCACCTGGTTCACTGCGGGGGAGACCAGCTGGGAGAGCTGCTGGGCCTGCAGAGCTTCTCCCTGCGGGATCCCAGGTGAGGGGAAATCCCCCTTTTCCTCTGGGAATTCGGGGGGGAATCTCATCAAAATCTCATTTTTGGTCAGGTGGCACCAGTGGGATGAAAGGGCAGCTCTGGGTCTTGGGGTTCTGGGTTCAGGGTTCTGGGTCTTGGGTCTGGATTTGAGGTTCTAGGTCTTGGGTCTGGATTCTGGTTTGGGGTTCTGGGTCTTGCTTTGGGTTCTGGGTCTTGCTTTGGGGCTCTAGGTGTTAGGTTTCTAGTTTTGGGGTTCTGGGTCTTGGTTTTGTGGTACTGGGTTCTGGTTTGGGGTTCCAGGTTTGGGTTTTTGGGGTACTGGGTTCTGGTTTGGGGTTCCAGGTTTGGGTTCTAGGTCTTAGATTCTAGGTCTTGGGTCTGGATTTGGGGGTTCTATGTTTGGGTTCTGGATTCTGGTTTGGGGTTCTGGGTCTTGCTTTGGGGCTTTAGGTATTGGTTAGGTTTCTAGTTTTGGGGTTCTGGGTCTTGGTTTTTGGGGTTCTGGGTTTTTGGTTCCAAGTCTTGGTTTTGGATTTGGGGTTTTAGGTCTAGGGTTTTGGGGTTCTGGGTAGTTGTTTGGGTTCCAGGTCTTGGTTTTGGGGTTCTGGGCCTTGGTTTGGGGTTCTCTGTCTTGGTTTGGGGTTCTGGGTCTTGGTTTTGGGGTTCTGGGTCATTGTTTTGGGGTTCTATGTTTTGGTTTGGGGTTCTGGGTTTTCTCCAAGTCTGGGTGGTGAATTTCAGTTGGAATCAGAGTCGTGTGCTGAGGGTTGTGATGAGAAATGTAAAACCAAAACCCCAGAACCCAGAATGGAATGTAAAAAACATTAATTGGGTTTTTTTTGGGTTTTTCTGGGGATAAATTCAATGTGGGTTTGGGGTCTCCAGGGACAAATTCAGTGTGGGTTTTAGGATCTCTCAAGGGAAAAAAATCCCTGAGATTTTTGGGATCTCTAGGAAAAAAACACCTCAGTGGTTTCTGTTAGAAAACCCCACTGGTTTTTTGAGGTCTCTCCAGAGGAAAAACCTCAGCGATTTTTGGGATCTGTAGGAAAATGTATTCCCTGATGGTTTTTAGAGACAAATGTATAAAAAATGAGTGTGTTTGTGGTTCCTGGGCTCTCTCTAAAAGGGATCTTGCTGTTCCTCCCCAGCCCCGTGTACGAGATGCTGAAGAGGAACCTCAGCCCTGCTGCACTCCCAGGTAGGTTGCTCCCATTCCATAAATGTTGCTCTGTGCTGGTAAGTACCCAAATCCAGGAAAATCCCAAATCCTGTGGCTGCAGGAGGAATAAAACTTCTCTCAGAAGCTTTTCCAAGCAAATCTCTCGGAGTTTGTGTCTTTTCTGTGTGCCAGGAGCTGTTTGAGTGATGCCAAAATCCCCCAAATTTGGGCCAAAGCTAAATCCAGGAATCCTAAAATCCAGATATCCTAAAATCCTGAAATCCTTCCTTGATTGAAACCAATCTTCCATTGATCAAAATCAATCTTTCATTAATTTCTCAATATTTTTTCAGCTTTAGAGCTGCAAATTCTTGCTCTCACTTATATTTTGATCAATATAAAAAATTCTAAGTTTTCAAAGCCTGGAAAAAAAAAACCCAACCCCTCTCTAAATTCTCTCTAATTTCTTTAATAAAAGAAATAAATCTCTAATTTATTTAAATTATCTCTAAATTAAAACTCTAAATCCTAAAAACCCTGCAAGGCTTTAATGTTGAACCTTGCAGCTTCCCCAGCTTGTGGGAGAAATCAAATCCAACTCCATCAGAAGAGGAAAATTTATCCTCAAATTAACCTGAGCTTGGGGGGCTTCTTTAAAACCGGTTCCTGTTGTAGGACTGGGAAAAATAAACTCCACTGGCAGAGCTGTGGAATTTTGTGCTGCATTTCCCATTTTTTTCAGGAGATAAAACAGATTTTAAACCTTTAGGAGGGCTCAGACCCGTGTGGAGAAATTAAAAAATCCAATTAAAATTCAAAACTTGGCCCTCGAGGCTTCAGCGCTTTCTGCCTTGGATTTATTTTTATTTTTTTTTTCTGGAAGATTCTTTTCAAGGATATTTCGATTTCTTTTCTAGAGGAATCTTTGGAATTCTCTTTGGACTCTTTTTAGCTGTAGGAAAATTGTGTGAGTGCCGTTCCCCGAGCAAAGCCGTGTGTGGAGCTGAGCATTCCCAGCCAATCTCCGGCCTTTTCCTTGGAATGTGGCCGTTCCTGGGCCAGCCCTGGCCTCCCTTTAGGCCTGGCTCAGGAAAGCCCTTCCTGGGGCACAGTTAGGCCTGGCTGTGTGTGTGTGTGGCCCAAACCAACCACGCTTGGCAGAGCAACCTTGGAGTGCACAGGGATTGTTTCTTTCCCTTTCCGTCCATTCTCCTTCCCTTTCCATCCATTTTCCCTCCTTTTCTGGCCGTTTTCCTTCATTTTCCATCCATTTTTCTTCCTTTTCTGGCTTCTTTCCTTCCCTTTCCATCCATTTTCCTTCCCTTTCCATCCATTCTCCTTCCTTTTCTGACTGTTTTCCTTCCTTTTCTGGCTTCTTTCCTTCCCAATCCATCCATTTTCCTTCCCTTTCCATCAGTTTTCCTTCCCTTTCCATCCATTTTCCTTCCCTTTCCGTCCATTCTCCTTCCATTTCCATCCATTTTCCTTCCTTTTCTGACTGTTTTCCTTCCTTTTCTGGCTTCTTTCCTTCCCAATCCATCCACTTCCCTTTCCATCCATTCTCCTTCCCTTTACATCCATTCTCCTTCCTTTTCTGGCTGTTTTCCTTCCTTTTCTGGCTTCTTTCCTTCCCTTTCCATCCATTTTCCTTCCTTTTCTGTACATTTTCCTTCCTTTTCTGGCTTATTTCCTTCCCTTTCCATCAATTTTCCATCCCTTTCCAATCCATTCTCCCTCCTTTTCCATCCATTTCCCCTCCTTTTCCAGCTCTTGGCTTTCCTTCAGCCCAGCACAGGAATGACTTCATTTGGCTCCTTTTCCCTCCTTTCCTTCTTTCATTTCTCCCTTCCTAATTTCCCTCCTTGTCTCATTTTCCCCCTTTCTTGTCAATTTTTCCCCCTTTCTTGACTAATTTCCCCCCTTTTCTAATTTTCCCACTTGTCTTTTATCCCTCTTGTCCAATTTCCCCTTTTCCTTGCCTGATTTTCCCCATATTTTGTCTAATTTTATCCCTTCCCTTGTCTGATTTTTCCCTTTTCCTAATTTTCCCCCCTTTCCTTTTCTAATTTTCCCCCTTTTCTAATTTTTTTCCCCCTTTCCTTGTCTAATTCCCCCCTTTCCTTGGCCACTTCCCCCTTCCTTTCCCACCTTTCCCAAGCCTGCCTCCCACAATTTAGGAATCCCTCACCCTCAGGCTGCTTTTTATGGAATATTCCATCTCCAAAAGGGAACTTTCCATCACCTGGAGTATTTTCACCCCCTGAAAAATCAGATTTTTGGAAGGCTGAGTCTCCCAGCAGTGATGGATGAGCCTGGCTCCTGTTTTCCATCAGGGATTAAAATCCTGGAAGGCGATGGAAGCAGGAAAAAAACCCCCAGGAATTGCTGATAGATCCCTGCTAATTTTGATCCTGGAATTCTGCTCCATTTAAAGGAATTTTCTGCCAGTTCTCAGATCTTCCCTGTCCATGTGTGATCCCTGCTGGGAATCAGCCTCATCCAGCAGGGAATTTTCCTGTTAAATTGAAAGGGAAGCCACTGGCCAGGAGGATTCCTGTTAATTGGATTCTCGTTAATTTAGCTCAGCCTTTTAATCAACTTTTGGGAGCAGCATCATCAGCTGGACCCAGCGTTGTACATGAAATTTCCCTTCCTTTTCTCTTTATTCCTCATCCCCAAACCCTTCAGGAAGAGCAGGAATCCTCAGGAATTCCCAAAAAAAAAAGGATTCCCTCTGGAATTCTGGTTGAGGAATGGGTTTGCAGGAAACTGAACAAAAATCAGATTTTATTTTTTATTTTTGGTGGATCTGTAATATTTTGACATATTTCCCAATGCAATTTTCCTGCTTTTCCACTTTGATATCAAAGAACCTCGGTTAGAAAAGCAGGAAAATTAGGGGGGAAATGAGAATTTCCCAGCTGGGATGGGATTGGTGGAAATTCCGTGGATGTAAAAAAAGAGCCTTGGGAATTCCAGGGAAAATTCCACAAGGGCCTGGTGGCTTTTAGACAACCTCAGGAGCAATTCCCAATCCAGGAGTAACAGATCCATGGATATTCAGAGAACCAGGAATTCCTGTGGAAAAGGCCTGGAGCTTGGAGTGGCTGTTAGGAAAATGAATAATTTTTCACTTTGGGAAGAATATTCTGAATTCTGTAAGGAAAAAATACATTAAAAAAATCAATTTTTTCCATTTGGGATGGCTGTAAGGAAAAGAATATTTTTTCCTTTTGGGAATATAAGAATCATTTTTCCATTTGGGAAGAATATTCTGAATTCTGTAAGGAAAAATCATGAAAAAAAATTCATTTTTCCATTTGGGATGGCTATAGGGGAATTAATAATTTTTCCTTTTGGAAATATAAGAATCATTTTTCCTTTTGGAAATATAGGAATTATTTTTCCTTTTGGGTCTATAAGACTTATTTTTCCCTTTGGGAATATTAGACTCATTTTTCCTTTTGGGGAAGAATATTCTGAATTCTGTAAGGAAAAACACAGGAAAAAATACATGAAAAAAATCAATTTTTCCATTTGGGATGGCTATAAGGAAAAGAACCATTTTTCCTTTTGGGAATATAGGAATCATTTTTCCTTTTGGGAATATAAGAATAATTTTTCCTTTTGGGGAAGAATATTCTGAATTCTATAAGGAAAAACACAGGAAAAAAATACATGAAAAAGAATATTTTTTTCCTTTTGGGAATATAAGAATCTTTTCCTTTTGGGAATATAGGAATCATTTTTCCCTTTGGGAATATGAGACTCATTTTTCCTTTTGGGGAAGAATATTCTGAATTCTATAAGGAAAAACACAGGAAAAAATACATGAAAAAAGAAATCCAATTTTCCATTTAATACGACTGTAAGGAAAAACACAATAAAACCAGAAGAACAAGAATAATTTTCCCCTTTAACCCAAAAACTGAGCTTTCACCCACCTTCTTCTCCCCAAAACCCCTCCACCCCCTCTCCGTGGGAGCTCTCCAGGGACCCCCCGAGCTCTGCCAAGCCTGGCTGGTGTCTCCAAGGCCGGGCTGAGTGCGGTGTGCGAGCGGGGGATTCCCGGGAAGGATTTTCCTTGTGTTTTACCTGCCATCTGCAGATGCTGCACAGACTCTCCCAAAGGAGCAGAGCGTCGCTAAGCCCAGCCCAGACCAGCCGCAGGTAAACCCCACTGCCCGGTGGGTTCTTTTCTCGTACAGAGCCGCCCCTTCTCTGTACCCCTGCATGGTGGACTGCCAGAACTTGGTTTTCTCGTTGGTTGTGCTGCTCCTCACCTTCCTGAGAGAAAAATAAACCAAAATTCCCCTAAAATTGAGAAGTTCTCGGAGTCCACAGAGCAGGGACAGAGCCGCCCTTCTCTGTTCTCCTCGTGTCAGAGTGCCAGTCTCTGAGCGCGTTTTTCTGGGGTGCAGCACTTCCAGGCCTCAGCTTCTCCAGCAGTGTTTTCCTGCTTTTTTTTTTCCCCCCCACTCTTTTTATCCCATCTTTTTCTTTTTTTTTTTTTTTTTACCAGTAGGAATTGCCAAATAATTCACTGTGCTTAGTTAGGATTTGTTTCCAGCGGCTTTGCAGGTAGAGGTGAAAAGCGAGGAAAAATCTTCCAAAGTTTTTTTCCAGGTGTGGTTTGGAGTGAGGGTTGGGAGTTGTCAGTCAACAAAATCAGGGACTGCAGGACTTTTGCCAAGCTTGAAGATTTTTCCTCGTTTTTTTTTTGTACTGATTGCAGAGGCTTTAACGAGAAGTAGTCGGTAGTTGTTTTTATTCTGAATTATTTCCTCTTCCTACCTGCTCGGTCCCGTCCTGCAGCTGGTGCCTGGGGATGGAAGTGCTGCATCCCCTTGTCCCTGCAAGCTCTGCTGGGCTAATTCCTGCTTTTTCCTTCCTGCAGCACAGCCAGGAGGAAGGATCTGACTCTGGGATCCTGGAGGGTGACAGCAAAACCTCTGCTCCGGCTACCTCAGAGCCCAAATGTGACACTTGTGAAGGTGAGGGACAGATTTCTGCACCATCACAGCATTTCCAAACCTCCTGAGAGGGACACACGGCAGCAAATGCTGGAAGAGGGAGCTGGGAGACTCCAAAAAAAGCCCTGGGTTGGGGTAGAATCCTTAAAAATCTTGGTGGTAAAAGCTGAGAAATTGCAAACTTCACCACAGATGTTTTCTTATTTTCTATCCCATAAACAAATGATCTGAATGCAGTGGCAGGCTGAGCCCTAAAATCCAATCTGTCTCCGAGCAATGCCATGAAAAAAAATCCTCCAGACCTTGCTGGAGGGTGTGTTAAAAGCTGGAATAATCCTTGGATCCATCCCCTTTCCCAAGGGAGGCTCCTGAGCACACAGAGCCCAACCTGGGCTGGCTGCAGTCGTTCCCTGCAAACCAAGCAGGGAACTGAACAAAAATGAGGATTTTTTTCATGGATCTGTTGTATTTTAATGAGATTTTTTTTGCTGGGTCATTCGTGGAGATTTCAGGAATAATCTTCTTGTTTTTCCACTTTTTATTCTCTTGTGTGAGGGAAGCTCAGGGGTAAAAGCAGCTCCTTGTTTCCAGCTCAAATGGGAGAGCTGGAAATTCCCTGGATTTACAGAGCAGCCTTGGCTGTGCCTTGGGGGAACTCCAGGCACTGAAGGGAGGGAGATCCAAAGTGATCCCGAAATCCAGAGTGATCAGTTTGGGATGGATCCCCACTTCTTGGGAATTCAGGAGCTGCAAATTGCTGAATTCCAATAATTTCTGCATTTAAAATCCCTCAAGAAATCCACTCAGGCTGGGGAATGTTTGTGTTTCTGTGGTGAAACCTGAAATTAAACTCATCCTGTCCCAGTAAAAGAGCTCTGGGAACACTGGGATGTTCCCTGGCTCATGCAGGAATTTTTTCCACATGGGCTATCCAAACCCCAGAGCTCTCAGAAGTAAAAAAAAAATTCAGATTTGAGCCCAGTTTTTCTCAGCTGCTCTCTTACCCAATGACTCGGACTCTGCTTGGCTCTTGTAGACAAAGACTTGATAGAAAACCTCTCCAAAAGCAAAAAGCCCAAGCTGGATCTGGTTTTTGAGGAATGGGATGTGGCCGGGCTGCCGTGGTGGTTTTTAGGGAATCTCAGAAGCAATTACAAATCCAGGAGTAACGGATCCACGGATATTCAGACTAACCAGGTGTGTAACCACTTGAAGCCTTGTGTCTTCTTCCTCCCCTCTTTTGGGTTCCAAAGAAATTAAATATTCCCCTTTTTTTCCCTCTCTTTCCACTTCCCACTCCGCTTTTTCCCAGTGTGGGCCCGTCCAAGCTTTTCCCAAAAATTTTGGTGACTTTTAGTGGTTTTAAATCAACCAAACCCTTCCCTGAAGGGCCTCAGATGTGCCTGGAATTTGGGAATTGCCCTTTTTTATTGGGATGAACATTGGAGGGTGATGGGAGAACTGGAAAGGGGAGCTGGAAGTTTGGAAAAAGGGGAGACCGTGAGGTGGAAATTGGGAAAAGGGGGATTTGTGAGGGGGAAGTTGGAAAAAAGTTGGGAAAAGGGGAACTGGTGAGGGAGAAAT
>NC_031795.1:4778662-4801709 GCF_001522545.3 Parus major | reverse complement strand
GTGTGAGGGGAAATTGGGAAAAGAGGGAACTTTTGAGGTGGAAATTTGCGAAATGTTGGGAAAAGGGGAACCTGTGAGGTAGAAATTTTCAGGAGCAGGTTCTGAGGGCGGTGAGGGCTTTGGAGGTTGGTGGAGATGAAAACGGGGCAGCGCTGGATGTGGAGCTGCTCCTAAATGGATTTTCCTGGATGTTTTTTCCCCCTCAGGACATCGACACTGCCGTAGTTTCAGACACCACGGATGACCTGTGGTTCCTCAACGAGTGTCCCCTGGAGCAGGGCGGTGCTGGGCTCAAGGTGGAGGTGCTGGACTGTGAGGAGGTCCCAGAAGGTGACACCAAGGTACCTCTGCCGTGTTTTCCCTGTTTTAATTCATCCCACGGTGCCCTTGGAAAAGCTGAATCTGTTCCCATCCAGAGGTTAAATCCTGGTTAGGAAAGGCTGTCGCCATTCCTCGTGTGTTTGATGGTTTTCCTGCGTGGGTTTTGGCTGAAATTCGTATTTTCAAGGCATAAAATCGATTTAAAAAGGAATTAAAACTTCTTGCAGGAACTTAAGTGGGTTTCTAACCGATACCTGCAAGAGTTGTAAGTCAAAAATCGTGGAATTAAGTTTGGAAAAGGCTTTTAATGATCGAGTCCAGCTAAAGACTCAAAGAGAAAAATCTGATCACGGTAATCCAGCAAAATTTACCAACATTCTGCAAAATAACCACTGCAAAAATGGCTTTTTATTCACTTTTAGAAGTGATTTAATGAGGAGGGTGATGATGGGATCCTTTAACTGGGGTGTGCAGCGCCAGGCAAGCCATAAATACGGAATATTCCAACATTCCCACCCTCCGATAATGCTTTGCTGGAATTCCAGGTGGCTGAGGACGTGTGCTTGGATGAGCTGGAGGATTCCCAGTGCCTGAGTGATGACACGGATACAGAGGCTGCTGCTGAGGTGGGATTCTTGGGATCAGCATTACCTGGGGCTGGAAGGACTCATCCCACATCTACTCCTGGTTTTGGGGTGGAAAAGCTGATTTTCTTGTGGTTTTCCATAACAAAACAGTGGCTGGATGACATTATATTGATACCCAGGCATGGTTTAGTAAGGTTTTAATAAGGCTTTAATTATATTTTAATTCCATGTTGTCCTGTGGATGGAAATCTGGAGGATTAATCCTTGGAAGGGGCCTGGAAATTTCAAGTAGCACTTTAGAATCACTCAAAAAACCTCAGAATTTTAGTGGGTTTTAGCACAATATTAATAATTCTAGCAGAATTTTACTGGGTTTAGCAGTATTTCAGTAATTTTAGCAGAATTTTACTGGTTTTAGCAGGATTTTAGTAGTTCTAGCAGAATTTTTACGATTTTAACAGAATTTTCTAGGCTGGAATAAATGGGGATGTCCCTGGCTTTGGACAGCTGAGCCCTGGCTCTGCACTTGGGCAGCTCCTGCCCTTTATCTGTGAGATAATTAATTAATAAATCCATTAATTATGCAGATTCAACAGCTGGTAAGTGATGGGTGAGCCTGAAAAACAAATTCCTGCCAAATCCCAGGAGCTCTCCCCTTGAATTTTGAGCAAAAGATTAAAAATTCTATTGAAATTAAATAAAAATAAACTGCCCCAGCTTGGATTCTTCCAGAGGGCTGGGAGAGAGGAAGGAGAGGAATTCATGAGGGACAGATTTGGGATAAATCAATCCCAAGCCACGAAATGTTGATTTTCCAGCTTATAAATCACCCCTAAATACAAATTTTTTAACGAGGCTTCCTTGCTGCTTTTCCCACATGGCTAAAACGAGGAATACCCAAAAATAAATGGGATTTTTTATTTTTTTCCTGGATTTTTTTTTGCCTTAAATCCCTCAGGATTGCTGGCAATGCTCCAAGTGCAGGAAATTCAACTCTCCGGGGAAAAGGTACTGCTACCGCTGCTGGGCCCTGCGCAAGGACTGGTACCGGGACTGCCCCAAACTGCCCCATTCCCTGTCCCTTTCCAACATCAATTCCATGGAAAACCAGGAGCAGGATAGAGGGGTGGACGTCCCAGACTGTAGGAGGACGATTTCAGCCCCGGCTGGCCAAGCCAAGCACCTTTTCCTGGGAGAAAACAAACCCCGCGTGGATCCCGGCAGCTCCATCGAGTCCTTGGATTTGGCGCGGGATGGGAAAAACCGGGATTTCACCAAGCTGAAAAAAGAGGAGGAGGTGGAATCTTTGGAGAGCATCAAAACCCTGCTGAGTCCCTGCTTCCTGTGCCAGCACAGGCCTCGGGATGGGAATATTGTCCATGGAAGGACTGCTCACCTGGTGGCCTGCTTCAGGTGTGCCAGGATGCTGAAGAAGAAGAGATCACCGTGCCCGGTGTGCAGGAAGGAGATCAAGATGGTCATCAGGACCTTCATGGGCTAGCAGGATCTTCTGCTCCTAAAATAACCCCCAAAATAAGTTTTTTTTGCACAAAAACCCCCAATTCCAGAGCTTGGTCTGCAGGATCAGGATGGTCATCAGGACCTTCATGGGCTAGCAGGATCTTCTGCTCCTAAAATAACCCCCAAAATAAGGTTTTTTTGCACAAAAACCCCCAATTCCAGAGCTTGGTCTGCAGGATCAGAATGGTCATCAGGATCTTTATGGGGTAGCAGGGCCCTTTGCTCCTAAAATAACCCCAAAATGAGGATTTTTTGCACTCAGATTTCCATTTCAGTGTGTGCAGGAAAGAGATCAGGGTGATCACCGGGATCTTTATGGGCTAGCAGGACCTTCTGCCCCTAAAATAACCCCAAAATGAGGATTTTTGCACTCAAACCCAATTTCCAGAGCTCAGCCAGTGAAACCAAAGAAAACCAAGATTTAAATCCCACCAAGAATCCTCTGCAGGATCCACTTTTCCATGGAAATCACCTTGAGATCAAAACCCCAAAATTTTGGAAATTTTCCCAATTCCCCAGTTTCAGCCTGATTTTATCCTTTGGGATTCTTTCTCCTGACCCAGAGCAGAAGATTTGGGAAAAATCGTGACTTTTGGGATGGTTTTTTTTTCCATAAATCCCAACTTGTGCAATTCCTTTGGAGCTGAGGGATAAAAATAGAAATAAATATTTATGGTGGGAGGGCAGGGGATTTGTTTTGAAGAGAAGAAAAAGAACTTTATTCCTGATTTTTTTTATTGTTTAAGGTCGGCAGGTTGAAGAATTCCTTGCTCCCAAATGGGAAATAAATCCAAGTTTGTAATCCACACCTCTCAGGTCACAAATCAGACAGAAAAAAATAATAATAATGTTATATTTTGCTTTCTTTTTTGGGCTTTTTAGTTTCTATTTCATCTTTTATTTTAAATATATTTAAATTTATTCTGCCTCGTCTCTGTCCAGCAGGATTCAATTCCAGCAGCCTTGGGATATTTTGGGATGTTCCATCGGTCCTCACTTACCATTTAGGATAAAAATTCCTCATTTTTGAGTGAAAAGTGGCTTTAAAAACAAAACACAAACTTTTGAGGAATAAAATAATTCCTTTAAAGCTCCATTTCCACCCTTTTCAGGCACAATTTCCTCCTTTTCTGGCAGATATTTTTCCCATTCCAAGCAATTTTTTCCTATGTCCTGGTAATTTTTGCCCCCTTTTTGGGCAGATTTTCCCCTCAGTTTTTTTTTCCCATTTGCAGACAGACTTTTCCTTCTTTTTTAGGAAAATTTTTCCCCTTTCCAGGCAGATTTTGGACCTTTGTTCTCCAGCCCATTCCAGATCCCAATCCCATCTCCTCTGACATTCCCGTGGGATCACCCGCCCCATCCATCCCTGTGACAATTCCAAGCGGAGTTTTCCTCCCTTTTCCAGCTGTTTTTTTGGGATCAGCACTCCTGGAGCTCACTAGAGGGCACCCACACCCAGCTCCTGCCGCTCTCCTTCCTTCCAGGATCCACATTCCCGGCTGGAAAATTGGACACAAATCCCATGGATGGGAATTTGGTTTTTTCTGATTTCCCAACAACCCAGAAATCCAAGTTTTCCCCCCCATTCCCAAATCCCAGCGATGCCCCTTGGACCCCTCCAGGTGCATCCCAACATTCCCAGTTTTTTTTCCTTGTTTTTTTTTTTTTACACAAACCCGCGACTTCCTCCCTTCTTTTCTTCCTGTTATTTCCTTTTTTTTTTTAGGTTTTGGGGGTTTTTTAGGGTTTTTTTTTCACCCTTTATCCACAAAAGTTCTGGGATCTTGTGGGATCCTGGATCCATCCAGCCCCACAGGGAAGTGTCACCATCAGCATTTCCTGGGGTTTTCTTTTAAATCCCAAATCCCTTCCTCCTTTCCCTCCAGGTGACAGCAGTGACAAAGCAGGGGGTGACACTTGATGATCACAATGCTCCAAAGACCCCCCCAAAAAATAACCCCAAACCCCACACACATCCCAAAGGGAAAAAAAAAAAATTAAATTATTTTTAGGGGTTTTTTTAGGTTTTTCTTGTATTTCCAAAGCAGGGACTGTCCAGCGAGGGAGGTGACACTGGGGGTGCTTTGTTTGATGATCCCAACGCTCCAAAAAACCCCAGAGAAGAAACCCCAGACCCCACACAGATCCCAAAGGAAGGAACCTCTTTTTTTTTAGGGTTTTTTTAGGGTTTTTTTGTATTTCCAAAGCAGGGACTGTCCAGCGAGGGAGGTGACACCTCTGGGGTGTCCCTGGTGCCAGGGGGACGCAGGTTTGGGGTTCCTCTTTATGGCTCTTCACCCACTTGGGGCATCGTCCCCGCGGCATTCCCGGTCCCCTCCCATCTTCCCAGCAGGGTTTATTTGGGATCCACGGCCAAATCCAGCCCCTCCACACGGATCCAGAGGCTCCTCAAGGTCATGTCCATGAAATCCCGTTTTATCCCACACCCGTCGTGTTTTGGTAAAAAATCCCTTTCCCCCCTTCCCCACCCACCCCAAAACCCCGCTGAACCCCCCAAAATCCGTCCTCCCTCAGCACTCCAGGGGCGCTGCCTGCACCTCCACGGCCAGGAGGTGTCCCCGGGGCCGCACGGGATAAACCACGCGCACGGCCCCGGCGCCGTGGAGCGATTCCCGCCGGGATCCGGCGCGCGCCGCCATCCCCAGGAGCAGCAGGCACAGCAGCAGCGCCGTCACCAGCGTCCCCTGTCCCCACGGCATCCCCCGGCTGGCCTCTTTAGTCCTGGCGGTGACACACGCCACCCTGACCGGCGATGCCACCAAGGTGACGCGCAGACACGCCCGGTACTCGGTGTCGGGGCGCAGCCGGGTGACGTTGAAGCTGTGGGTGCCCGCCGGGATCCGCGCCGCGCCCAGCCGGGAGCCCGGCGCCGAGCTGGCCCAGGTGAGGTTGGAGGAGACGGCGTTGAGGCGCGGCCGCCAGGCCAGCAGGACGTGGTAGGGTTGGACGTCCACCACCAGCAGCTCCAGCTCGGCCCTGCCCAGCGGGAAGGAGCGGTTGACCAGCACGCGGACGCCGCGGGTGTCGGCGCCCAGCAGGTTGTGAGCCACGCACGTGTAGAGCCCGGCCTCGCGCGCCGCGATCCCGCGGATCTCCAGCGTCCCCTCGGAGTGCACCTTGAACTTTCCATCGTCCCCGAACGGCAGCAGCTTCACCCCGGCCGGCGTCACCCAGTAAATCTCCGGCTCCGGCTCCGCCAGCGCCCGGCAGTGCAGGGCCACGTCGTCGCCCACCTCGGCCTCCAGGCGCGCCGGGATGCTGCGGGCGGAGATGAGCGGCAGGCACTGCTCCGTCATCTCCTGGAAGGGAACGTCGCGGATGTGGCGGCGCTGGAGGTCGGGCGGCTCGGCGCAGAGCGTGGACTGGGGCTCGATGAAGCGCACGCGGGGCCGGGTGCTGTTGACCCAGCGGATGACGCAGTCGCAGCGCAGGGGGTTGCCGTGGATGCTGATCTCCTGCAGGTTGGGCAGCGACTCCACCGTCTGCCGGTGCAAGGCACTTAGGGCGTTGTTGTTGAGCATCAGCGTCTCCAGCTGCGGAAGGTGCTGGAAGGCCTTGGGGTGGATGAAGGACAGCTTGGGGTTGTTGGTGACGTCCAGCTTGGTCAGCTCGGGGAGGTTGATGAGGGCGAACTGGTCGATGGACACCAGCTCGTCCATGTTGTTGAGGCCCAGCTCCTTGAGGTGCAGCATGTTGGTGAAGTCGCTCTGCTTGACCCTCTGCAGCGGGTTCTTGTTCAGATCCAGGAATTTCAGGCCGGGCACCTGCTGCAGAGCCCTCTTGGGGACATCTGCCAGCTTGTTGTCATAGAAGGAGAGGCTCTCCAGGCTCCTCAACCCTTCCAGGGCGTAATCCGAGATCTCCCGCAGCTGCATCCCGGCCAGCACCAAACTCCGCAGGTTGCTCAGGGGCCGGAAATTCATGTCCAGGATGGCGTCCACCTTGTTCCCCCCGACCATGAGGATCTCCAGGCTGGGCAGCATCTGGAACCAGCGGCTGTCCAGCGTCCTCAGCAGGTTGGAGTTGAGGTGGAGCCGCAGGAGGCTGCCCAGGCCGGCGAAGGCGCGGGGGGCGATGCGGCGGAGCCGGTTGTGGTTCAGGTAGAGCTCCTGAAGGTTCCCCAAGCCCGGGAAGCTGCCGTCGGGCAGCTCGGAAAGCTGGTTCTCCTCCAGGTGCAGGCTGAGCAGCTGGGGCATGTTCCTGAGCCCAAAATCCCAGACGTCGGAGAAGCTGTTCTGCGACAGATCCAGCTCTGACAGGTTCCGCAGGTAGCCCAGCTCGCCCTGCTCCAGCCTGGCGATGTTGTTGCTCTGCAGCAGCAGGGTCTGGGTGCCCTCGGGCAGCTCCGGTGGCACCGAGGTGATGAAGAGGTCGTTGCAATCCACCGTGGCCGCCTCGCGGTAGGCGGAGCGGGGCGTGTACCAGGGCCGGATCTGGCAGACGCAGCGCGGGGGACACGCCACCCGCCAGGGCACCGTGGGCATGGCGCCGGCGGCCACCACGCACAGCAGGAGGCAGCTGGCCTGGAGGCCTCTCATTTTGGGCTGGAGAAGGTCACAGGGAGCATCCAGAGCTGGCCACGGCGTGACGGCGAGGTGGGGATGGCGCCCGTGGGGGGAGATGCTCCATGTGAGCCCCTGGAAGCGTCGGCCCCTGCCCAGCGCCCCCGAAATGGGAGCTCAAAGCACTGGGGGCGCCTCAGTCAGAGCTGGGACTCTTCTTCCTCCCCAAAGGAGTCGTTGCCAGGCTCAGCTGCATCTTCCGGGCTCCTCCTCGAGGTCATTCCTGGAGAAACAGCAAAGTTGGGTGAGAGGAGCTGCTGGGGAACAAGGGGCAGAGACAAGGAACAGGTTGGAGAGGTAAAAACCTGAGCACGGCACCCCCAGGGCCCTGCCCGGGACCCTCAGTGCCCTCAAAACTGCCCAGCAAATCATGAATTCCATTTTTTTATCCATGGCGTTCACTGTGCCCTTGTATCCCAGAGAATCTGGGTGGAATTATCCTGTGGAATCTGCCCAGGACCCCCAACACCCTTAGAACAAGTCCACGAGTTCCACTTTATATCCATGATTTAACTGTGTCCTCCCGTCCCACGGGATCTGGGTGGAATTATCCCGTGGAATCTGCCAAGGAACCTCAGAACAAATCCATGAATTCCATTTTATATCCATGGCATTTTCTGTTCCCTCTCATCCCAGAAAATCCAGGTGGGATTATCCCATGGAATCTGCCCAGGACCCCCAGCAGCCCCTGGATCTGTGGCTGAGCAGAGCCAGAGCTGCGGGCATTGGGGATAATTATCCATGGGGATAATTATCCATGGGGATAATCATCCATGGGGATAATCATCCTGCGGGCTCTGCTTGCTGCTCCTCATCCTCCCCAGCTCCAAACTCCCCCACCGGGGAGCTCCAGCCCCTCTTGCAGCCCTCAAATGGGATATTCCTTAGGGAAAACCTCCCCCAAACACTGGGAATGCTCAGGCTGGGATGGGTTTGAACCCCCCAGCACCTCCTGCCCCTCTCCCAGTCCAGCCAAAGCGGGAATGGAATTTGATTCCAAGATTTCCTCCAGCTCTCCTGCCCCACGCTGACCCAAATCCAACCTTTTCTTCCCTTAAAAGCCTCTCACCCAGCAGGGATAAAAAAAACCCAAACATTAAAAAAGCGGGAAAGGCAAAGTTTCTGTTTTATCCCCTGGAAAGGGCTCCCAAGCCGCGTTTATTCCTCATCGACTCCTCCTGGATCAATCCCGCTCTTTCCCTCCTTTCCCGCTGCTTTTAAAGCTGCTCCCGGAGAACCAGCATGAAAGGAAAAGATGGATCTATCGATTCCCGCTTCCCTCTGATGGATCCACACCTTTCCTTTTAAGTGCTCCGGCATTTTCGGGTCTATAAAAGTCTCCAGCTGTTCAAATATCTCGGGAATTTTTTCTCCTTAAATAAAATATATTACGGAGGGATTTGGGGGGGGTTATTTGTTTTCTTCAAGCTGTGGAGGAAAGTCTGGAAAAGGCACCTGGTTTCAACCCTGGTTTTCCAGGGAAAAGCCCCCCAGCTCTGCTGGTTTTGTCCATAATTGGATTTTATCCCGATTTTCCCAGCACAGGACAGGGTTTCTGCATGGATAGCTGGGAAAATTCCGGGATATGGGATAATCCAGGCCTTTGAACTTGTGGAAATATGATGGATTTGGGAAAACTTGGGACTAAAATCCATGGAAAGGAGCAAACTGGGAGGACAGGAAGAGCTTTGGCAGTGAGGGGTTCCCACTGAGGGGGAAAAATCCCGGGAAATGATGGGGCTGATCCCGCTCTGCCTGGGAAGCAGCTCCCGGAATTCCCGCTGGGGACAGGGTGGCCCTGCCCGCTGTCACTGCCGGTCCCGCGGCTCCGCTCCGAGTGTGACATTCCCGAGGGATGGGAAAATCTTGGAGCGAGCTGAGCTCGGGGCTGCTCTCTGACTTCTCCAGCTTTCCTGGCTTCTCCAGCTTCTCCATCTTCTCCATCTTTTCCAGCTTCTCCAGCTCCTCTGGATCCGGCACACACCAGGCATTGGGCAGATGGAAAGTGGCCATTGGGTGCTGTGGAAAAATCCTTCCCTCACCCATTCCTGGTTTTCCATCTCCATCCAGCCCCTGGGGAAAGTTGGGATGCTGGGAGCGGGGATCCTGCCTGGGGCAGGAGGGATTTCTCATGGAATGATGGAATCCTGGAATGGAATCCTCAAATCCCATCCAGTGCCACGGGCAGGGACATTCCCACTATCCCAGAGTGCTCCAGCCTGGCCTGGGACACTTCCAGGGATGGGGCAGCTACGGATTCTCTGGGAATTTCCAATCTGGAAATGAGTCAGGATTCCTGAAACTGGAATTTTTTATAGGATTGTGGAATGGTTTGGGTTGGAGGATCTTAAGGATCATCCCGGTCGTGCCCCTGCACAACATCCCAGGATGCTCCAGCCTGTCCTGGGACACTTCCAGGGCTGGGGCATCCATGGATTCTCTGGGAATTCCATCCCAGCTCCTCCCAGGGAGGGATTTCATCCCAAAATCCCACCTAACCCCACCCTCGCCAGGAAACCGGGACCCTCCAGCATCTCCCAACTCCGAGCAAACCCCAGCGCCTCTTCCGGAGCGAATCTCCCGGCTCAGCCGGGAAAACAAGCGGAGAAACGACGGGACAAAGGAGGAAAAAATAGAGGGGAAAAAGGAGAAAAAGAGGGAAAAATGAGGAAGAATTAAAGGGACAAAGGGCCCCGAATGTCGCCGGCACCGTGGCAACCGCCCCCCCTCGCCGCTCATCTGTATTCCCGGGCTGAGCCCCGCGGCCGCCGCAGCTTCCATGGAAACCTCGAGCTCCCGGAACGCGGCGCTGGAGACGGGAGATGGGATCCAGGAGCCGCCACAGGGAAAACTTTGTGTCTTTAAGGGCGTTCTCGGAAATCCCGGCGGGTTTTTGTGCTCGGAAGTTGGGCGGGTGGGTGTTCCCGAGGTGGACGTTGCCAGGATGGGATTTCCTGGGATACGAGGATGGTCCTGGGATGGGAGAGTTTTCCTGGGATATGAGGCTTTTCCTGGGATACGAGGCCGTTCCTACCCCCCTTTCCTTCACCCCCCAAAGCCAGCAGCACCCCGAGGGTGACAGCGATGTCCCCACACGTGTCCCCATGTGCCACCCCCTGTCCCTCACAGCAGCCTCCAGCTGCCGTTTCGGGATGTTATTCCCTAAAAATGAACATTTCCAGGGGAAATCTGGAGAACATTTCCACGGGAAACCTGGCAAAGTTCCTGCCGAGGTTTGAGCCGGAATTTTTTGCTCAGGAAAAGCGGCTTTGGAAGCGTTTGCTTGGAGCTATTCCCAGCGGGAGGAGGGTGCGTTTAGATGGGATTTTGGGAAGAAATCGGCACCGCTTTTCCCACCCCTGGAGGTGTCCAAAGCCAGGCTGGAACCACCAGGATCGGGAGAATCTGCTCCAAACCCGCGATGATGCTTTTCCAGCGATTTCTCCCCTCCCTCAATCCTTGTTTTGTGCACAGGGATGAGATTTTTATTTTTTTTTTAATTTTAAATTCCCGTATTTCCCCATCCTCCTGCATCTCCGTGGGCAGTGAAGGCGATAACGTGATTCCCGTTATTCCTGTTTGTCTGGGAAGCAGCCAGGAGCTAAAAACGCAGCCGGGGGTAGCAAAGAGCTCGGCTGGGGCGCCCGGGGGCTGCAGCCGCCTCTTCTCTCTTATCTCGGTGCTTCTCTGCCTCTCTCCGGCTGGATTTTAATGAGGAGGGCTGGGAAATCAGCCTGCTGTGCTCATCCTGCCGCTTCCAGGCCCTGGAATTGCTGTCTCGCCTTTGGAATTGTTGTTTTGCCTCTGGGATCGTTGTTCTGCTTGTGGTTTTCCCCCCCACTTCAAAAAGCTCCCATGAGGTTCCTGTGGTTTCCCTGATCCAGGCTCAGCCTCCAGCCTGGAAAGAAGGTGGAATTTGGTCCTCTTGGCAGCAAACTGCATATTCCAGATCCAAATTCCGTTTGGATCCCGCCGTCATTCCCTAGGGATCGCACATCCCATCCCGCGGGAGCGTCGGAGGTTGACGAGATGCTCCGGTGGCTGGGCTGGATCCCATCTCCAAAACTCAGCCCAGCGCCTCCCGTGGGGTTCTGAATGTCCATTCCTGTCGGGATAAATCCCCAGGGATCTTCCCGGCCTGTCTCCCTCCTCCATTTGGAAAAATCGGGAGCGAGAGCTCAGCAGGGAGCGGGGCCGGGGAGAGCGGGACGCTCCCGGGGACAGCGACAGCTCCTGGGGTGGCTTCCAGCTCTTCCTGGGACATCCCGGACCATGGCCAGGATCAGGAGAGGATCCAGGAGCCAAATCCGGGCTGTGAGAAGCCTCAAATCCATCATTTTTATCCAGGAAGTCTCAAATCCATCATTTTTAGCCTTGGGGCCGTCTCGTTTTATCCCCGAGCCTCAGGGCATGGCGTTAACTGGAACATTTGGAATTGTCCAAATTCCATGGGGGGAAAAAGCTGGCTGAGCTCTGCCCCTGGAGAAATCCGGGACCGGGGAGATGGAATTTTGGCTGGATTGTCCTTTCCTCTGGAGAATCCAGGTTTTTAACCCCCCCGAGCTGCGCTGGGCTGCAGCTCTCTGCATTTTTGGGAGCAGCTCCAGCGCCTGGCAGCGGCTCCGGGCTGCAGCAGGAGCTGAACTCCGGCTGTTCCCAAATCCCACGTTTCCAACGGCAAATCGAGAACATTCCTGGCAGAAAGGGGATGGGGAAGGAGGAAAAAGCTGATTTTGGGGTATTTATCTCCCTGACACCTCTCTCTGTTGTGATTTGCAGAGCCTCGGCTCGTTTTTCCTCCCGCACAGGGCCGTGATTCCCTGGAATTTCCCAATCCAGTCTTTTCCCATCCAGGCAGGAGAGGTCAGAGCTGCATTCCCAGAATATCCCGAATATTCCCCTCCTGCCACACGCCCTTCCCGCCTGTGGCTGCCGAGTTTTTCCAGAGCCACCCCCTGGATCTCCTTCCTGAGGGATCATTTAGAGCCCTTCCCATCGCTGAGGATTCCTGGGAATGCTCAGGATCCACATCCCGCTGGAAAATCCCTCCCTGAGAGCCCAGGGAAGGGCTCAACCCCCCAGAATTCCATGGAATGTTCTGCTCCATTCAGGGCCACTCCAGGGACGCCGCTGTGTCATTCCCAGTGCCCTTCCCGGCGGGAATGATCGATAATTAATTCCTCATTAACATTTGCAGAGCAGCTCCCTCCAAACCTCCCCCCCTTCCCCTTCTCCAAGGGCAGCGGGGTGGGGACGGGACGCTGCCGGGAATGTCAAAGGATTCGAGCTCCCAAATCCACCTGGTTTTCCATCAATTTGTGGCATCCAAAGGCCACGGAGGCCTGCGGAGCGCATCCCAACCAATCCGCTCCCACTGGAAACGCTGGAGGAGGCGGCTCCCGGCATTCCAGGATCCTGGATTGGGTGGGAAAACCTCCCAGCCCTCAAATCCAAAGGTTGGGAATGGCCGGGGGCTGCTCCAGCGCGGCCCCTCGGGGTATTTTGGGAAGGAATTTTCCTCCAGCGCGGCGTTGGTGTGGGATTCCCTCCGGAGGGATAAATCCAGGCTCCATAAACCTCCCCCAGGCAGGGAGGGAGGGGAAATCCAGGTTATTCAAAGTGGGGAAAAAAAGCCGGGAATGATTCCCTGGCTGTGATTAAAACCGAACCCGTGGTGGGAGAGCTCCTGTTATTTCTCCAGAGGTTCCTGTGGCTGGGAAAAATATTCCTGTCTTTGGGAAAAATATTCCTGTGGTTGGGAAAAATATTCCTGTCTTTGGGAAAAATATTCCCAATCTCAGGGCTATTGCTGCAAGCGGGAATGCTGCACAGGGAGGCTGGAGAGGGCTGGAGAACCAGGAATTTCACTGGAGAACTGGGAATATCACTGGAGAACAGAGAATTTCACTGGAGAAGCGGGAATATCACTGGAGTACCGGGAATTTCACTGGAGAACCGGGAATTTCGCTCTGGTGTGGATGCTCCACTGGGCTCTTCCCGCTTCCAGCTTTTTTGTCTCTCCATCCATGGATGAAACTGCTCCTCCCGGAGGAAAGGGAGGCAGGGATGGGGAAGAGATTCCAGGGAATTTCAGCCTCGGGAATGGGCGCTGGGATGGGGTCACAAAGAGCGGGGAGACCCCCAAGGCTGTCCCCACGGAATTCCAGCTCAGGGTGGCACCTGTGGAAGCGCCGTGGGATCAGAGCCATTCCCAATCCCAGGGAAGCCTCTCCCTGTTTTTTCCTGGAGCATCCCAACCTCTGTGGATGCCGTAAAGGCTGGGAATGACCAAACCCATCCCGACCCCGTGGAATCACATCCCAACCGTGCCCACCGATCCCGTCCTGCGGATCCCCGGGTCCCGCAGCTGCCGCTCCCGTGGCCGGGAATGCCTCTGGAATTCCACAAGGAATTCCCGGCAGGGCCCAGCTCCCAATTCCTGACAAATCCCAAGGCTGGAATCTCTGGCCGCAGGTCAGGGTGAAAAGGAGGGAAGCTCCAGCAATAAAAAATAAAAAAAAAAAGCCGGGAAAAGATCAAATCCAGGTTTTCCAAGCGGATCCAGCCCCGCCTAGGAAGGGGAACAACCTCCAGCATCCCAAAAAAAGCCGTGGATCGACGCGGATGCCAAGGAATCATTAGGAATCCTAAGGAAAATGTACGGTTGCCATGGCAACTGCCAGGCAGGGCTCCGGGGCTGCCTCGCCCCCTCCCCGGGCACGGAGCGGATCCGTGGGATGGAGAAAAATCCCTCTGGAAGCGCCGGGAAAGGCTCGGGGAGTTGGGGTTTCTCTGGAATTTTGGGGGTTGAGCCTCTCCCGGCGCTCCCAGAGTGGGATTTTCCAGCGGGATGTGGATCCTGCGCATCCTCCCCGGTGCCCACCGGCTGGAAAAACCCTCCCCGATTCCCGGTAAATTCCACTTCCAGCCTCTCTGGAATCAAATCATCCCACTGAGCTCTGGGAGATGAGGGAAAAGGGAATTAATCCATGGAGGAAAAACTGGGATGAGCCAGGGTGAGATGGCCACGGGCAGCGCTGGGAATGGCCCTGGGGCAGGAAGAAAAAGCTTCAGAGATCCAAGGAATATCCCAGCTGCTCATCCCCCTCATTCCCATGGAAAAATCCCTCTGTTTCCAGGGATTCTGCAGCAGGAAAACCTGGAAAATGCAGCAGGAAAAGCTGATCCCTGTCCCCATAAACCTTGAGGGCTCCTGATGGATCCAAATCCATTTCCCAAATCCATTTCCCAAATCCGTTTCCCAATCCCACCACGAGTGTGGACACAGCAGGAGAAATTCCTGCTTTCCCATTTTTTCAGCATCTTGGGAATTCCAGGAAAACTGAGAAAATCCTGGGCCAAGCCAAAGGAAGCAGCACTTCCCAAGAGGATTTTACTGGGAAAAAGGGAGCCAAGGAGTTATTAAAGAGCCATAAAAACAGCTGGAAAATGTCCCTGAAATCCCCTTTTTTTTTAACAAGAATTCCATGAAAAGGGAATTTCAGCGTGGATGGAAATTCAGGGACTTGGAATTCTGAAGGACCGACCCAGATCCTGCCCCTCGCTGATTCCAAAGGGATGAATCCTGCCGAACTCCGGGAATTCGGGAATGCGGGAGCTTCCCAGAGCCAGGATCGGGACAACCCATCCCTGGAGCTCGTGGGAGTTGCGAAAAGTGACTCAGGAATGGGACCGAGCTCAGAATTTTCCATGGGAATCCAAACATTCCTGGGAAAAGTGCGGCTCCGCAGCAATTTGCAAATTGGCCGTCTCCCTTTTTCCTTTTTTTCCTTGGTTTTTTTTGGAATTTCAAGGCGAGGGAGAGGCTTTGATGAGGCGTCAAACGCCGCTTGGAGCGGCCAAAATATTCCTTGGAATTTAAGGATCGTCCTGGAAAGGGCGACAACCACACGGTGGAAAAGCTTTGGAAAAGCTTCTCCTGGCACAGATGGAATCGGCGCATTTTTAATGGATCATAAATAGGAAAAATCCCTTTTTTTTTCTCTTTTCCAGGTAGCCAGGATTTGTATTTTTAATCCTTTTTTTTTTTCCCCTCTTTATTCCCAAAGGTCCTGCTGGGAATCAGGGAA
This sequence comes from Parus major, assembly GCF_001522545.3. NCBI lineage: Eukaryota > Metazoa > Chordata > Aves > Passeriformes > Paridae > Parus > Parus major. The sequence goes on along the minus strand of NC_031795.1, from coordinate 4,786,604 downwards.
GCAAAGCTGCTTTTTTTCCTTCCTAAATAAAGATCTGGAGCCGGCTCCTCTGATCCTTCGGGAAAAGCTGGTTAAGATGCAAAACCCCTTTTCCTGCTGATTCCAAATTCCTCATTTAAAATTCCTTAATAAAGCTTTTCTCTTCCCAAAAAAACCAATTCCTTTCCCAGCCTGGATTCTCCTCATTTTGTCCACTGGGAAGGACAAAGCCCTAAATTCACCTGGAATTGATTATTTATTTTTTAGGATGTTTCCAAATTCCATTAGAAATGGGATTTTAACAGAGATTTGGGGATTCTGGAGACTGGAGAGGGTCAGGAAGATCCAGGATCATTCCTGGAGGGAAAACCCAGCCTTAATTCCAAGCGGGCGCTGGTGAATAATTTATCCCAAATCATTTATCCCAAATAATTTATCCTGGATAATTTACCCCGAATAATTTATGGATCAAGTCTGGGTGAGAAGAGCCCCAGACTTCAGTCCCAATTAAGGCCTTTGTGAATTGTCTGGGAACGGATCCCAATTTTTCCCATATTTATTTGTTCTCTGGGATCGCGCTCCAAACAGAGCCGCCACGTAATTCCTGCTTTTCCCGAGTGTTTGCAAACAGCTCCCACTGCCAGGATTTGGAGCAGGGCCGGAGTTTTCCAGCTCCTATCCCACCTTGGAATGTCTGGGAATTTTCCATGGGAAAATCCTGGCTGGATGGAGAAGGGACAGCAAAGAATCCCGGGGCGGTTTTCCCAAAAAAATCTTAAATCTGAGCCGCTGGATCCATTTTTTCCAAAGCTTTCCATAAATAAATGGATGTTCTGGATAAATGGAAGCTGGAAGCAGCCAGGTTTATCCAGGTTTATCCAGGTTTATCCAGGTTTATCCCCTGACTCCGGAGCAGCGATCCTGATCCCAAAATTCCACCCCAAAATCCCAGTGTGGGGCTTTTCCCACAGGGAACGCCCCCAAATTTCAGGAGTTTTAAACTCATCCCATTTTCCTGCTTATCCCGGTGCCCTGGCAGGAAGCATTGGGATTGGAATTCTCCTTGCCCAGCTGAACTGGGAATTATTCCCTCGGGAATAATCCCATAAAACCAAAGTCACGAGGGAGAGAGATCCCAGCCCTCATTCCAGGGGCTGGAACCTTGGGATTGGGAACAGTGGGAACAGCTCCTTCACGTCCTGGAAAAGGGATTTGGGAGCAGAATGGAGGTGGGGGCGAATTTCTGTGTCCTGGACTGGCTCTTTGGGAAAATCGGGAATGTTATCCCATGGAATCTCCCAGGGAAGGGAAGAGGCGTTAATGACCAGGGTGATCCAGGAGAAAATCCGGGAATAAAGGGGCAGAGCTGCGTGTTTGGGATTCACCTGGACAGGCGGCATTCCCAACTTTTCCCATGCAGCTCTGGACATTCCCGGCATCCCCCCAATCCCTGTCCCAGCCCGGAAATCCAGGATCACGTCCCGAAACGGCAGGGAACTGTTTTTCCAGCTAAAAGCAGGAGCAGGGATGATCCCTCGGCTGCCTCTGGAATCAGAATTCCATGGGAATCCGAGCTTCCATGGGAATGGGAGCAGCTCCTCTGAACCCTCCAGGGGGCAATTCCAGCTCAACGCCCGCGGTTTTGGGAAAAGCGGAATTCCTGCAGCTCCACAGCCCCGCTGAGACAGGATGGGGTCGGGATGGGCTTGGATTGGGAATTCCTGCACAATTCCCGGCCCTTTTCCCTGTGCCAGAGGGATCCCACAGGCTCTGCCAGGGCTCCGCTCCCGGTTTTCTGCTGCGGATGGGAAGAGAGATCCCAAGGAAAGGGAAGGGTTGGGAATGGGGAGGGAGATCCCAGAAAAAGAGAAAGGTTGGGAATGGGAAGGGAGATCCCAAGGAAAGGGAAGGGTTGGGAATGGGAAGGGAGATCCCAGCCAAGGGGAAGGGTTGGGAATGGCCGAGGAGCGGAGGCCGAGCCCGGCTCAGATCCCGATCCCGCTCTGCCACTTCCAGCGGTGGCAGCAGGTGACAGAGCCGCTCCCTCTGCCCGCAGAGGGGACACAGAGAGCCGGGAATGCCAGGAAAAGCCTCAGCAGGGCAGGATCGGGATCCTCTGGCACAGGGAGCCAGGGCTGGAGCCGGGAGACGCTGCCCCATGTCCCCGGCGCCACCCGAGGGACATCCCAGGACAATCCCAGGACAGGGAATCTTGTCCTGAGCCAGCTCCCGTCACCGCAGGCTCGGGATGAGCGGGCCGAGGATGAGCCATCCCCATCGCGGCTTTTCCAGGGGCTCTGCCCGCATCCAGGCTGCGGGATCGGGGCTCCAGGGAGGGCAGGGCTGGCTCCTGGCTCGGCACCAGCGCCGCGTCCCGAGGAGGGGACAGGGAGGGGACAGGGAGGGGACACAGAGGGGACACAGGAGGGGACACAGGAGGGGACAGAGGTGGCTCCGGAGCTGCCGGCACATCCAGCCTGGAGGAAGCGGATCCCGGTGCCCAGGAGCGATGGCAGCACCCACCTGCAGCTCCCAGCCAGCATCCCTGGAAACGCCGCTCCAAGGGGCTTTTCCCGGCGCCCAGCACACCCCGCTGCCCTCTGGGTTCTCACCGGGACCAGCCCTGCGCCTCCAGAGGCTTCTCCCGCTCCTCCTGACTGCCTCCAATCCCTTTTCCCAGGCTCTGGGAGAAGCCAGGGGAGGCGGCCAGGGCCGGGCTGAGCACCGGGAGAGGCGAGGGCAGCGCTCGGGGTCCCTGCCAGCCCCGAGCCCGTTCCCGGAGCAGCTCCCGGGATGATCCCGGGGCTCTCCCGGCCGGCAGGGCGCAGCCCCGGGCAGGGCTGGGCGCTGGCACGGGGAGCCGGGCACTGCGGGCGGGTGCAGCCGCGGCGGGGAGGGGCAGCGGGGGGAGGTAAACACGGCACCGGCCCAGAAAGCAGGAAAATGACATTAAAATGACACCGAAATGACAGCGCGGCTGTTCCCGACGTGTCCTTTGCCATCACCTTTGCTGTCCCCTCCTCCTCTGCTGGCTGTCCCCTCCCTGGGGTGGCCGAGGGGGTGAAGGAGGGCTGGGCAGGAGCCCCAAGGACCGCGATGTTTATGAATTCCACACCGAATGTCCCTCCCGTCACATTTTCCGCGTCGCTCGGGCACCGAGGGGTTAATGCCCGGGAAGCGCCGCTCCCGCCTGGATCGCATCCTGCCAGCATCCCTGGATTCCGGCCCCGCCGGCGGCTCCGTGACCAGCGCATCCCCCCCCGGCTCCGCCGCCCGCACCCCCCATTCCCACCCGAGCCGGGCTGAGGATCCGCTGGATCCCAGAGGAGTTTCCAGGAGCGGGAATGCGGCTCCCCGCACCTGGGAACCATCCCTGGCTGCCTCCCGTAGCCTTCACCCCCTCCCGAAGCACCGCTCGCTGTCCATTCCCTATTTTTCTTTCCCACCCCTTTTATTTCCAAAGGCACCGTTTCTCCTCAAATCCACCACCGAGCAGGGAGAGCGAAGCTCTGGAATGGGAAAAAACCAAACCCCTGCAGAGCCCAGGAGCCCCCCAAAGTCACCCCCGGCCGAAACCCCAAACCACGGCGGTGGCCCCCGACTCACCCTCCGAGTCTGTCCCCGTCCCCCGGCGCCGCTGTCACCGCCTGCCACCCCCCGCCACAGCTGCCCGCACATCTGGCTCGGCTGGCAGACAAAAGGCCGGGTGGCTCTGGGGCTGTCCTTGTCGCTCAGGACGGGGACAGGGCCAGCAGGAGCCTCCGGCCACGCTGACCCTCGGGGCTGGAGGCGGCGGGGAGAGCCCTTCACCCTTCGCTCGCCCGGCGCCTTTGCAGCCGCTCAGTCCCCGCTCCCCTCCTCCTCCTCCTCCCTCCCCAATCCTCCTCCCCAATCCTCCTCCTCCTCCTCACTCCAGCCTTGTCTCCACGACGTGCCACCCACCCGAGGCAGCTCCTGCCGGCTGCGCCTTAACCCCTGCGGCTCCGGCAGCAGCCGCGGCCTCTCCCGGGGGATGTTCCCGAGGGATGAAGCCGCTCCTGGGGATGCTGAGCCGGCCCTGGGGATCCGCAGTGCTCCCGCTGCGCCACCGCCGTCCCCTCCCCGCAGGCGGGGGTCGCCGAGCCCGGGGGCTGCGGGGGTGGTTGGGAAGGGAGCGGGACGCTCGGCGGATTTGGGATTTGAGTCCCGAATTTCTTTCTGCCCACCGGGATTTCTTGGCATTTTCAGAGATCCGGCCGAGCGCGGCCCCGCCAGCCGCGTGTCCCTCCCTCCCCAAGGGCCCCGCCAGCCGCGTGTCCCGCAGACACCCCGCGGGGTTCCCAGCTCGCTCCCCAAGCAGGACGCGCTGCCAGCGGCTGGTTTCCCCCAAAAGTGAATGTTCAGGGACTCTTAACCTCGGGAAAAAAACTGGGAAGAATCTGCCTTTTGCTCAGGAGAGAGCTGGGGTCGCAGCTGTGTCACCCGGGGCGCTGTGGAGACCCCCAGCCACGGTGACACCCAACGTGACATGGGGACAGGGACCTGTCAGCCGCAGCTGTGGGGCTCGGACAAGGGCAGGGATTGGGATGGGGGCAGCAGAGCACCCCAGCTTTGTTTTGCACCCCAGAAAAGCCTTTTCCAGCGGCGGGGAATGCCAGAGGGCCCCGGGGAGGGGAGCGGTGACAGCGGCCATCGAGTCCCCATCTCACACTCGGCTTGGCGAGCTGAGCCGGGGGCTTGGCTCCTTCCCAGAGCCACCGCCCGGGGCTGGAGCTGGAGCTGGAGAGGGGCTGGAGCGGGGCTGGAGCTGGAGAGGGGCTGGGGCTGGAGCGGGATTGGAGCGGGGCTGGAACGGGACCGGAACGGGGCTGGAGCGGGGCTGGAGAGGACTTGAGCGGGGCTAGAATGGGGCTGGAGCGGGGCTGGAGCTCGGGGCTGGGGCTGGAGCTGGAGAGGAATGGAGCTGGAGCTGGAGCGGGGCTGGAGCTGGAGAGGGGCTGGAGAGGACTCGAGCTGGGCTGGGGCTGGGCTGGAGCTCAGGGCTGGAGCGGGGCTGGAGAGGACTGGAGCTGGGCTGGGGCTGGGCTGGAGCGGGGCTGGAGCGGGGCCGCGCACACGCCGAGGAGAGCTCGGAGCTCGATGTCGGAGTGACCTGATTTAATTGGCAGCACTTCAATGGCACCGAGTCCCTGCCCCCTCAGCAGAGCGCTCCTGCAGGCACCGAGCGGCGGCCGGGCCCGGCTCAGCGGCACTGCCGGGCTTGGCAGCGCCTCCCCGGGCTCGGGGGGGCTCAGCTGCTCCGGCCCCTCCAGGATCTTCCAACAGCAAAAGGAAAAATCGGAGGTTTCAGCCAGCATCGGGTCATACAAGAAAATAACCATTTATTTTTCCTCAAATCCCAACAGCAGCCTGTGGAAAGCCCTGGGAAAGCCCTTCCAGGTGGATTTGGTGCCCGTGCCCGCTGCCAGGGCTGGGGGCACCTGGGGCAGGGCTTGGTTTGCAGCCCCCCCCGAGCTGTGGGGCCAGCAGGGAGAACCCCTGGCACCTCCCTTCTCTGATCCCTTCCCCCCAAAGCATTCCATGCCCATTCCCGGTGCTTCCCATGGAGCGGGAGGCGGCTCCTTCCCATTCCCGAGGGGATCTCTCATCACTCGGAGCCCTCTGCCCCAGAGTTCATCCTCATGGCACAGCCGCGAGCCAGGGCCAGGGATGGCACAGGGACAGGGCCAGGGCCAGGGCCAGGGCCAGGGCCAGGGCCAGGGCCAGGGCCAGGGCCAGGGATGGCACAGGGACAGGGACAGGGATGGGACAGGGACAGGAACAGGGACAGATTTTCCTGCTGGATGCTCCTGCTCCTGGCTGGAGCTGTCGGGGGGTGTTTTTGGGGCGCCCATGGCCCCTAAAGGTGCCCCGCAGGCTCTGGGGTGGCAGCAGCTCCGTCCCCAGCAGGGTGGGGACAGCTCTGTCACCCCCCTGCTCCAGACGTTCCTTGGGAGAAGGAAGGAGCTGGAATCCGGCATTCCCGCTGCCCCAGATATTCCCTGGGAGAAGGAAGGAGCTGGAATCCGGCATTCCCAGTGCCCCAGACATTCCCTGGGAGAAGGAAGGAGCTGGAATCCGGCATTCCCGCTGCCCCAGACATTCCCTGGGGGATGGAAGGAGCTGGAATCCGGCATTCCCGCTGCCCCAGACATCCCTGGGGGATGCAAGAGCCGCTCCCAGGTGTCCCTGAGCCCTGTCCATGTCTCGCTCCCGACTGAGTAATTCCCGCGGCTCCCGAGATGCTCCTCAGGCAGCCGAGTACATCCCGATCCAGGTTTTAATTGCGTGGGATTGCAGCCGAGATGGCTCTGATTTATCTTCCCTGCTGCGCCAGCACTTCTTCCCGGCCAGGATCCACCTGGATTCCCTGGGAAAGGGTTAAATATTTCCCTTGGAAAAAGGAATTAAAATAAACCCCGACCCTGGAGCCTGGAGTGGGTTTTTGCCCTCTCGCACTCGCGGGGTTGTGAGGAGATTCCCGGTTTTTTTATCCCTTAGGACGTGATCTCCTCCGGGAGCTGCCCTGAGGAATTTTCCTGGAGAACCGGGGGGTTTGGAGAGTTAAGCCGGGCTCAGCCAAGCTCAGCTCTACCAGACCTGGACGAACAAAGGGCTCCAGCTCCTTTCATTCCCTTCTGGATCAGGAAAACCTCATGGATGGAGGAACGCTGCAGCCATCCCAAACCCCATTTTTATCTCCACTCCCCCATCCCAAATTAAAGCAAATTCCTGTAAATTTGGAGTGAGCCAAGGTCTCTCCTGTGGCCTGATGGGAATGGGATTCCCAAGTCGGAGGCGAATTCCCAAATCCAGAATCTGTCCCTCCCCCTTCCCACATTCCAAGAATTCCCAACCTTTTCACCCCTTCAAGGTGGGGTTCCCAAATCCCATCTTCAACCCCGATCCCAAATCACAGCATCCTCCCCAAATTCCCACCTCCTGTTTGTTCCCATGGAATCCTCCGGAATCCTCCGGAGAGCCTTTCCCAAGATCCAGGGATGGGGAATATTCCTCGGCTTCCTTTATTCCCTGCCTTGGGGCTGCTTTACAGCCACCATAAAATCTTCCCATAAATCAGGGCTGATCCCATAAAAACCAGGAATAACCGGAATTAGAGCCCAAATGGGACCGGCTCCCTCCACCAGCGCCGGGAATGCGCCAGGATTTATCCTTTCCTCATTCCCAGATATCTTCACAGCCACCTTGGGAAGCAATTCCAGGGGTGAACGCACCTGGTGGAGTCTCCCTGTTTATGGAGATTTTATGGATAACGTGGGGGTTTTTTATGGATAACATGGGGTTTTTTTATGGATAATGTGGGGATTTTTTTTATGGATAACATGGGGTTTTTTATGGATAATGTGGGGATTTTTTTATGGATAACATGGGGTTTTTTTATGGATAACATTGGGATTTTTTTATGGATAACATTGGGATTTTTTTATGGATAACATGGGGGTTTTATGGATAATGTGGGGATTTTTGTGGATAACATGGTTTTTTATGGATAACAAGTATTTTTTGTGGATAACTTGGATTATGTTGGACTTTTATGGATAACTTGGGGGTTTTTTTATGGATAACATGGGTTTTTTACAGATAATAAGGGTTTTTTTTTATGGATAATAAGGTTTTTTTTATGGATAATAAGGGTTTTTTTTATGGATAACATGGGGCTTTTTATGGATACCTTGGGTTTTTTATGGATAATGTGGGGGATTTTTTAATGGATAACATGGAGTATTTTTAACGGATCATGTGGAGCATCTCTGTCACTGCTCTTGGAGTTCTTCCCATGCTGCTGTTCCCAGCTCCCTGGGAGGGTCCCTGCAGCCGTGACAGGAGCTGTGTTCCCTGGCAGCTTTCCACGGCTCCTTTAGAGGGAAAATAAACCAGGAGCCCTTTGTAATCACTGGGAATGACTCATCCATGAGCAGCCCTC
>NC_031795.1:4772677-4778086 GCF_001522545.3 Parus major | reverse complement strand
TCCTCATCCTCATCCTCATCCTCATCCTCATCCTCATCCTCATCCTTGTTCCTTACCCTCTTCCTCTTCCTCTTCCTCTTCCTCTTCCTCTTCCTCTTCCTCTTCCTCTTTCTCATCTTCATCCTTGTCCTCATCCTTGTCTTCATCCTCATCCTCATCCTCCTCCTCATCCCCATCCTTGTTCCTTGTCCTTGTCCCCTGTTATTTCCATGCCAAGGGACTGGGCTCCCCCCCAGCCCCCGGCAATGGGATTTCCATCACTTGGAGAGGTTTTGGAGCAGCTTTTCCCGGTGGGAATGACGCCACAGCAGGCTCGGCCCCTCCTGATCCCGCTCCGGCTCCTCCCGAGCCCAGGCATGGCCGTGGATTCCTGGGATCATTCCCTCCCCCCGGATGGTTTTGAGCTCAATTCCCGCAAACCCAGTGGATTTTCCAGGGCTCCAATCCCAATCCTGCATGGGATCAGCCTGCAGTGCTGAGAGACAAAACCCACCGGGATGGAGAGGATGGAGCAGGGAGAATAATCCACAGGAACTGGAAAAATGGGAGAAAACCCCTGGAATCTTTTTGGGGGGGCTCTGAAACGTTTTCCTGGAGGGGAATTTGCTCCCAGTTTGTCCCAGTTCCCAGCAATGGAGCCCTGGAAAGGCAGTGGGAGATCGGGAATGCTCCCGGCTGGAGGAGGAGGAGGAAGAGGAGGAGGAGGCCTGCAGGGTTGCCATGGCGATGGAGCATCTCCAAATCCTCGGATTATTTATCCCCGGGTTTGTTTAGGCTGAGGGAAAGCCTTGAGGGTGGGAAGAGGGTTGGGATATGAGGAAGCAGAGTGTGGGAGCCCAGGAATTCTGATCCTAGAGGAGAAATCCTAAAATTGGAGCTCTGGGGCTCGGCTCCGCCTCTGGGGGAGTTTGGGATGGTTTGTGGGGAATTTGTCCTCTCAGGGATCCTGTGATCCCAAACCTGCCCCCGATTTCCACGGTGGGATGTGGCCCATGGAATCCAGGCTTAATTGGGATTAATTTGAGTGTCTGGATGGATTTGGATCAGGCTCTGGCGCTGTCTGTGGAGCCAGCTGGATGCTGGGAATGCTTCCCAAAGCCATTTCCCAAATTCCAGAGGAGCTTGATTGAGCCATCCTCTGATTTCTGGGATTAAACACCACCTCCCTCCGTCCCTTCCTGGAGCACTGGAGCATCCCATGCGCTTCCAGCCGTATCCAAATTCCCTCAGGAAGAACCGCCCTGTGTCCCCTCCTTGGGGCTCAGCCCCCTGTGCCGGGTCAGCGACATTCCAGGAATTCTTCCAGGAGTTCAGGATGCTCCTCCCAGCTGTATCCCTACACATCTGCTGCCACTCCCCAGGAAAACCGGGATACCTGGGCATGTTTGGAGCTGGAATTTATGGATAAAACAGAACAAGCGGCACTGAGAGCGCTGGGAACATCCCCGGTGTTTGCCACATCCCCTTTTCCCGCTTCCTCTTTTCCATGGGATCTGTAATTGCTCCTAAACCTCATTTCCAATTCCTTTTGATGCCTCCAGTGTCCCCATTATGTAAATCCCAGCGTGGGAACGCCATGGATTTTATGGATGCGGAGTTTGCACAGCTGAGGGGACACCTTGGATTGTCACATCAAAGAAGGAGGAAAATAAAACTCCGGGAAATCGGGAGCCCTGTGGATAAATCGATTCCGTTTGATTTTGCCAACAGAGGTCATCAGGAAGTGTGGAGGAGGCTGGAATTGCGGAAAGAAATCCCATTATTCTGGGAATGTTTTCAGAGGAGGAAGGGAGGGAAAAGGGAACAAAAGGGGAAAAAGTGGGGGAGAAAAGGAAAAAAATTGGGGAAAAGGGGAAAAAAATTGGGGAAAAGGGGAAAAGCAGAAAAGGGAAAAAGGGAAGGGAAGGAAATCCATTTCCCAACCCTTGGACAATGGATTCTCCTGCTTCCACCTCATTTCCAGAGGGCTTTCCTGCCCTTCCTTTATTTCTTGGAGTGGGTTTTGTTTTCCCTGGGAATTCCCGGGCTCCAGATGGTGCCGGGCTCAGCCATTCCAGGCCCTCAGCTCCCGCTGTCCCTGGATCCCGCTGGGATCGGAGCCCGCCGTCTGCCCGAGACCCCTTTGGAGTTTTCCACAGTTTTCCCCAGCTCTGACCAGGAATTCTTTGGAAAAACTCGACACAAAGGAATAAACGGAGCTGATGAACCCCATTCCCTTCCCAAGGGATTTCTGGGAAGACCAAGAAGCATCCCCAGGGAATGAGGGTCCCACCGGAGCTGTTGCCCATGGGTGCAGGGAGGAATGAGGATTTTTCCTGGCTGTGGATGCTGAAGGAGCCTTGGACAAAGAAAACCTTCCCAAAATCATGGAATGGTTTGGAAGGGAGGGCACTGAGTCCCTGAGCAGGGACATCTCCCCCTAAACCTTACCCCAGAGCCAGCAGGATGATATTCCATGGAAAACAGCGTGGCCAACGCTCCCACAGCTCCAAAAATCCAGGAAAAAAAATAGAATTTGGCAAAAAAAACCCAGGAGAAGCGAACAACCTTTCTTGGGAACGGGAGGAGAAAGCTGGGGATGTTTTCCAACACCCTCTGCTCCAGCACAGGGAGGACAATGACAAACGAGGTGAACTCGGAGGCTGCGGAGAAAATCTTGGCAGCGGGCGGAAAAGGCGCTGCCAGATTCCGGGGAATTTTAACTGGCATTTAATTAGCGGCACTCAGGTGGTCACAGGAGCGGTGGCAGTGCCGCAGTTCCTGGCATTTGTTAATTAAAGCTGCTCCTGACAGGGATTAATGAGTTTTTAATGAATCTGTTGTCTTAATGTCTTATTAAGTTTTGACTTTTCCCCTCCCCCCTGCCTCCGGTTTTCCCGGGAAAAGCAGAATCCAAAGGGATGGGAGGTGTGAGGGGAAGAGGGGTGGCACGGCTCCTTCCAGACTCCCAAAAAATCAGGAATGCGTGGATTGAGGTGGGGGAACAGGGAGAGGAGGTGGTGTGGCCACACAGCCAAATGTTTGGGAAGTGCTGCTGCTGGAGGAAAACGGGAATCATGGATTGGTGTGGGATGTCCCAGCCTTGCTGATGGGAAAAAATGGGAATCTGGGATGGGTGTGGGTGATTCCGGTCCTGCTCCTGGAGGACATCGGGAATCAGGGATGGAGAATCAGCCCTGCTGCTGGAGCTCCAGTGGAACGTCTCCAGGAGGACTTGGAAAACGGCTCTGGAAATGGGGAGCAGGGAATGAGGAGAGCAAGGAATTCTGCCAGTCCGGGACCCCAGAAATGGAGGAAAACAGATCCATGGTTTCCTCCCCAGTGGAGCACTGGGCGGATCCTGCCCATCCCATCCCATCCCATCCCATCCCATCCCATGGATCCCGTCCCATCCCATCCCATCCCATTATCCCATCCCATTATCCCATCCAATCCCATCCAATCCCATCCCATGAATCCCGTCCAATCCCATCCCATCCCATCCCGAGGTGTTTTTGGACACGGCGCCGTCAGAACCGGGCCCAGAGTGGGATTTTCCCCAAAGAGCCGCATGCAGGATCCAGTGGAATCCTCATTCCATCCATATCCCGGGCATTGCCGCATTCCCACATTCCCAGGAACTCCTGCTGGGAGCCCACGGAATGCGAGGCTGGCGCTGCTCCGCCAGTCCCCGGTGTTGACATTCCCGGGAAGAGCGGGAGGCAGAATCCGTCGCGGGGAGAGCACGAATCCCCCAAAATAGATCCCATTGCTCCGTCTAAATTTAGCATTCCATGTTCTCCTCGGAATGGACTCGGCTCCGGCAATTAACTAATGATGAGGATGATTAAGGATTGCTCCCGCGCTTTGCATTTCGAGCCTCTCTCCCACTCCTTCCCTGAATAATAATTCCGTGCTTTTGCAACACCGGCACAGCATTCCCAGGAAAGCCGGAGGTGAAAGGGAGATGAGGGAAATGAGCCGTTAAATGGATCAGGGAGAGGGATGAATCCCGTTTGCTTATCCCAAATCTGGGATGGGGTTGGGATCCTGGCTGGGATCGTCCTGAGGTCTCAGGGGAGAGGGAACAGCTCTGGAATGGGATGGGAGATGGGAATGTTGCTGCTGGAATTGGGATGTATCCCGGCTCCGTTCCTGGCTGGAATGGCATTATCCTGGGATGGGTTGGGCAGGAAGGATCCCGAAAACTCCTCCTATCCCACCCCCAACACCTCCCACTGTCCCAGGTTGCTCCAAGCCCTGTCCAGCCTGGCCATGGACATTTCCAGGGATCCAGGGGCAGTCACACTCCTCAGGGAGTTCCATCCCAGTCCCTCTCCACCCTCACAGCTGGGAATTCTTTCCCAATATCCCATCCATCCCTGCCCTCTGGCAGTGGGAAGCCATTCCCTGTGTCCTGGTGCTCCAGCTCCTGGTGAAGATTCCCATTCCAGCTTCCAGGAATTATCCTGGCTGGTGACCACAGTGGGACCATCCCGGATCCATCTCACTCCCCTTCCCACGGGATTTTCCCGTGCCTGTCCTTGCCCAGTATTCCCAACACTGCAGCAGATCCACGTCCTCCAGAGACTCATTCCTGCTGATCCATGTCCTGTCCGTGCCTGAGCAGATGCTAATTTATTAATTAACCGCTGTGGTTAATGACAGGGTGAGGATTAATGAGGGCCGATCCCGCAGAGCATTCCTTGGGAAGAGACAGCTCCATACATCCAACGCTGCCCTGGGGATTTTGGGAAGCTCAGGACTCACGGAAAGTCCTTGGAGATGTTTCAGGCCAGTCTCCAACCATTCAGGATGGAATTATTCCCATGGAATTATCCCGGGCAGGAACATCGGGAGCTCGGATTCACTGGGGCAAGGCTGTAATGGAGTGAATTCCTCCCAGAAAATAATTCCACGGACAGATTTGGCCTGGAAAACTTCCTTGTGAGCAACTTTGGATTTTCCTGGTCAGATAAAAATAAATTCCGGAACGACTCCTGTGGCAGCTGCACGGGAGGAGATTTTTGGGATGAACTCCAAGCTCTGGTTCCATTTTCCTTCCATCCTTTCCTCTTCCCAGTGGGATGGCTCTGGGATTGCTGGGGACAGGCAGCTCTGGATGCTCCTTCTGGAAAGCTCTCTCCAAAAGTTCCTTTGGATTCGGCCGTTGGCTCCAGCAAGAAATCCATCAGCAAAATATTAATGGAAAAATCCGGAGTCTGAGGAGCTCACGGAGGAGAAATTTGCCTCCTCGGTCAGGGTTGGTGACTCAAAACTGGGAAATGTTGGGAATTCAGACATTGGGAAATGTTGGGAGACAGAGGGTCCCCCCTGAGCCTCCTTTTCTCCAGGCTGAGCCTTCCCCAGCTCCCTCAGGATTCTCCAAACCCTTCCCAGCTCCCTCAGGATTCTCCAAACCCTTCCCAG
>NC_031795.1:4770306-4772512 GCF_001522545.3 Parus major | reverse complement strand
CTCAGGATTCTCCAAACCCTTCCCAGCTCCCTCAGGATTCTCCAAACCCTTCCCAGCTCTTCTCCCTTCCCTGGAAATGCTCCAGCCCCAAAATGTCCTCCTGAAACTGAGGGAAAAACGGATCCACCCCTTTCCTTAGGATCAACTCCATGGATCAGTGGGAATTAAATAATTTGGTGTCGGAACAAGATCTTCAAGGCTCCTCCCAACCCAAAGCCCGTTGTAATTCCATGGATAATGAATTATTCCCTGGATAATGAAGTTTAGGCGGCTGCCATGGTGCAGGAATTCCTGGGAATCATTCTGAGAGGAGAAATCCAAGGATTGCAGCAGCTCCCACCTCACTTCATCTAAAATTAACTCCGGTCTCGAGCTGCACTTAAGCAAAACCAGTTGCCATGGCCACGCCAGGGGCTCCTGGATGCAGGAAACCAGGAATTCCGGGATAGTGAAAGGCTCTGGAATATCCTCGGGAAGTTCATCCATCCATCTGTTAAACCTCGGGAATTGGGAATGGAAATTCCCCCTCTCTTCCCATGGCTGCGATTTGGGATCAGGTCGGGCGAGCTGGAGGAAAAATGTGGGATGAGAAAAAGGTGGATAATGGGAAGCAGGGTGGGATCCAAGGGGTTCTTTGGGAATGTGCAGATCCTGAGGTTTTGCTGGAAAGGGAGAGGGACGCTGATATTTATAGCACCTGATTAATCCTTGATTTGCTGCTGCTCAAATTCCAGATGGGAATCAAACCTGCACTCCAGGCCTGCTGGGGACTCTGGGAAAAGCAGGAAAACAACCCCGATCCTACGGGAAATGCAGGAAAAGAGTCCCAATCCTACAGGAAATGCAGGAAAAGAACCCCAATCCTACGGGAAATGCAGGAAAACAACCCGATCCTATGGGAAATGCAGGAAAAGAACCCCAATCCTATGGGAAATGCAGGAAAAGAGCCCAAATCCTATGGAAAATGCAGGAAAAGAACCCCAATCCTATGGAAAATGCAGGAAAAGAACCCAAATCCTACTGGAAATGCAGGAAAAGAACCCCAATCCTACTGGAAATGCAGGAAAAGAACCCAAATCCTACGGGAAAGGCAGAAGAGAGCCCTGATCCTACGGGAGAGGCATTTCCAGGGTGAACTCTTGGATTTATTTATTCATTTCTCTCCCTAATTAAGTCCCAATCAACCCCACCAAAAACCAGGATTTTTTTCCCGATTTAGGGTCTGGAGCAATGGGAAAATCCCACTTTCCTGCCCACCCGGGATTTCTGATGGGAATGGAACTCATCGTGAGGCTTTTTTATCGGGAATAAAGACACGGGAATGGTTTTGTTCGGATCTGTGTCCGTATGGAACATCCCAGACCCCTCCAGACATCACAGACCGGCTCCTCCAGTGCCACAAATCCCAAAATCTTTCCCATTCCCAGCCACATTCCCATTGATTTACATACATGCTCCGACTGTGACACCGAGCCGTCAAATCCGGAGAAATGAGCTCGGCCGGGACGGGCGGCGCCACCTCCGGGTCCCCAATTATCCCTCCGGAGAGGCGGGAGAGAATTGTTTATCCACAATTTTCCATCCCCCTCCGGAATATTCCAGGCAATTAACGGCCCCGATGGGTGTGGAGTCATCGGGAGGAGCGGGAAGAGGGATTTGATGCCTTCGGAAAGGGCTGTGAGGTCAGAAATCCGCGGCGTGTGCCGTGACCGGAATTGCCGGCGA
Source organism: Parus major (assembly GCF_001522545.3). NCBI lineage: Eukaryota > Metazoa > Chordata > Aves > Passeriformes > Paridae > Parus > Parus major. The sequence continues at coordinate 4,770,787 of NC_031795.1, read as the reverse complement.
GGGCAGCGTTTGTCATTCCAATGGTTTTGTCGGAGCGGGTTGGGCATGGGAATGGGGGAAAGACAGAGATGGGGAAAAAAACAAGGAAAATAGGGAAAAAAGAGGGGAAACAACAGGGGAAAAACAGGGATGGGGAAAAAAAAACAACAGGGAAAACAGGGAAATAAAAAGAGGGAAAATGGGAAAAACTAAAGAGGGAAAACAGGGAAAATGTCAACTGCAGAATTCCCCAGTCCCAACTTGGATCTGTCCCGTGCCCCACAGGATTGGGATGTGAGTGGGTGAAGATTCTGAGCGTTTGGAGCAGAGGGAATGACTTTGTGCAGGTGCTGGTGCTGGAATATCGGGATTTCCAGGTGTTTTAGGAAAATTCCGCTTTCCCTGGTTCTGCAGCGGTGGATTTGTTGGGTGGGATGGGAGATGGGAATGATCCAGGTGGGAAAAGGAGAGGGAGCTCAGCTCCAGGCTGCTGCAGCATCCT
>NC_031795.1:4762843-4770291 GCF_001522545.3 Parus major | reverse complement strand
ATCCCATCCCATCCCATCCCATCCCATCCCATCCCATCCCATCCCATCCCATCCCATGGATCCCATCCCATCCCATCCCTGTTGGAATTTGGATCCTATAAACTCCAGCTTTTGGTACCTGGAGGAAGAGGAAGAGGAGGAGGAGGAGGAGGGAGGGAGGGAGAGGAAGGATTTATCTGCCACTCCTCTCTGGCAGTTTGAATTCCCTGGAATGCTGAGCTCCAGCAATCGGGAATATCGGGAATCCTTCCCAGAGCTGTTGGTGCCCAGTTCCCTGCTGAGCACAACCTCAGCTCTGTTTTCATCCAGACCTTTTCTCTCCAAGCCTTTTGAATTCCCGTTTTCCCCCCGTTCCCAATCCCTCCCCCCTCTGCTCCGTCTCTTCTTTCGCCTCTCCTTCATTTCCCTTCCCTTTGGAGCATCCCGCTAATTAGGGCTGCTAATTAGCGCTGCTAATGAGTTCGTGTTTGTGCATCCAGCAAAGGGACGTGCCGGGGCCGAGGGTTAGGGTGGGATGGTGGCGCTGAAATCCTTGGGAATGGGGGTGGGAAAAGGATGGGGACGGCTGGGAATGCAAGGGAAGGAGTGGGAATGGATGGGAAGGGGCGGGAATAGGGGTGGGAATGAGTGGGAATGAGTGGGAATGAGTGGGAATGAGTGGGAATGGCAGTGGGAATAAGTGGGAATGAGTGGGAAGAGGTGGGAATGAGTGGGAATGGATGGGAAAGGGCGGGAATAGGGGTGGGAATGAGTGGGAATGAGTGGAAATGAGTGGGAATGAGTGGGAATGAGTGGGAAAGGGGTGGGAATGAGGGGAATGAGTAGGAATGGCAGTGGGAATGAGTGGGAATGGATGGGAAGGGGTGAGAATGGGCAGGAAGGAATGGGAAGGGGTGGGGAAAAGTGGGAATGAGTGGGAATGGGTGGGAATGGGTGGGAATGGCAGTGGGAATGCAAAGGAAGGAGCGGAATGGAGGGAAAGGAGGGGGAATGAGTAGGAAGGAATGGGAATGGACAGGAAGGAATGGGAATGGGTGGGGAAAAGTGGGAATGGGTGGGAATGGAAGTGGGAGTGCAAGGGAAGGAGCGGGAATGGAGGGAAAGGAATGGGAATGGACAGGAAGGAATGGGAATGGGTGGGAATAGTGGTGGGAATGTGTTGGAAGGAGTGCGAAGGAGGGACGTGGAAGTGCTGGATGGATCCTCTGGGAATGACCCGGGCAGCCTCAGAGCCCTGACACTTTCTAAGTCCCATTCCTTAAAATATTCCAATCTTTGGGAACAACATCCCAAAAAATCCCAGTTTGGAATGGGAGAAGCTCCAATAAAAGGCAAATTTAAGGGAGAAGTGTCGAAACCATCCCCAAACGCTCCAGGGGACTCCAAGGCCACTTCCAGGGAAATATTTCAACAAATTCCTTTAATTTCTTCATCCATCTTTTTTTTTTTTAAGGAGATGGAACAACTCCATGCTGATCCGGAGGTTCCCGGATTAATTCCAGTGGGAACAATTCCTGCTGCTGAGTTTGGGTTTGATTTGTTGAAGAGAGGGGGGGAAAAACAAAGATCAAAAGGAATTTTTTTTGTAGGAAAAGCGGTGAAAAAGGCTGGGAATTGTGGAGGGGGAAAACTATTTTGGGATTCAAAGGAATCAGCTTGAAAACTGACGGAGTTTGGGATGGATCCGTAGGGATTTGGGATGTGGGGATGAGAAGGCTGCAGCTCCGGAGTTGCTCCTGAGGTTCTCCTCTGCTTCCCACACTGGAAAAATATTCCCTGGAGACCCCTGGAGAATTCATGGAACTCTTTGTTCCCCCCTCGCCCCTTCCCACGTGATTCCCACATCAAAGCATCCAAGGATTCCTTGGAGCTCCGCTGGCTGCGGAGTTGTTTCCATCCAAACACAAATCCAGGCAGATTTTCTCCTCTTCCCTGGAAAATCCGGGATTTCTGACCCTTTGGAAGGGCAGGAATGACCCTTTGGCAGGGAGAGCTGGAGCTCAGCCCCTCGGAATTCCAGGAGCAGAAATTCCTGGAATGCCATCCTGCCTGGAATCCCCATCCCTGGAGGTGTCCAGGGAATTCCTGGAAGTGGCTCTGGGTGACAAGGATTGGACTCGGTGACCTTGGAAGTCTTTTCCAGCTTCAAAAATCCTGGGATTTCTTTCCCTAATCATTCCTGCTCTGTTTCTTTTCTGATTTTCCTGGAAAATTTGGAACAACTCCTTTTCCCAGGGCTTTTTCCCACCTGTGGATGGGACCTGAGCCCTCCCTCAGCACTTTAGAGTCGGGAAGTCCCCAATTTTGGGACAAATCCTTGATCCTGGGCACAAACAGAGAAGGAAAAGGAAAATATTCCCTAAAAAACGAGGCTAAAGCGGTTGCTACCCGGATGTGCCAAAGGGATGGGAATTTTTGGGACAAAAAAATTGACCTTGGGCATGGAAAAGACCTTGGAATTCCCTTCCTTGTGTTCCTTTTCCATGGAAAGGACTTTGGAATTCCCCTCCTCCCTGTGCTGCTCCCTGCGAGGGCTGAATCCCTAAAAAACCCCGTGGATTTATTCCCCGGAGCTCCACGGAATTCAGCAGGAATTCTGGGACAGCATTCCAGGGATTTGGAGTGGGATGATCCCACGGATGTGCCAACGGAAGGTGACATTTAACCTCCCCCCGAGCCACATCCCGAGCGTTTTCCATGCTTTTCTTCCATGTTTTGTTAACTCCCAGCTTTTCCACCCTCATCCATCCTCCCCTGGCAGCCAGCGGGATGAATTCCCGTGATAAATTCCCGCTGTTTTGTTGTTTGAGGGATTGGGACAGGCCAGGAGCTTCAGGGAGATTAATTTTTGATTTATGGCCGGCTCCCAGGATTTATTCCCATCTTTCTCCGGAGGGAAAGGCGGTGCTGGAAATGTTTGAAATTCCGGGGGCTCTGCTGGAAAGGGGGTTGGGATCAATTGGAATCACGGCGGATTTTCCATGGAATTGCCCCAAATATCTCCTTGGGAAGGAGGAAAAGGGAATCAAATCCCGATATTTGAAATGTTGATTGTATTAACTGGGATTTCTCTGCTTCCTGATGGGAATAAATGGAATTTTGGAGCTGGATATGACTCCCTGCTGAGGAATAGATGGGATTAATGGGATCTGGGAAAAATATCCCAAAAAAATCCCCACAGGAGAGGGATTCTGGAGCCATTTGGATTTCCTGGGTTTGTGGCCACAAAATCCCACAAATTCCAAGGATAGGGCTCAGAATTCCCAAAGGAATTCTCTTGCTCCATCCAGAGTTGGGATTTTGGGAATTCTGATGCCTATTCCAGGGTGGGCAGAGCTGAAACCCCACAGAATCCAGGATGTGGGAGAGGGTTTGGAATGGGACGAGGCCCTTTAATGTCCCTCCCAACCCAAATCATTCCATGATTCCATGTAAGAATTCCATGAAAACATCAACTCCCAAATCCTTCCCAGATATCCAAAAACTCCTCAGGATGGGAGCTGTAGGATCATGGAATATCCTGAGCTGGAAGGAATCACCGATCCAGCTCCAGGCCCTGCAAACAATCCCAAAATCCCACCCTGGGCATCCCTGGGAGCGTTGTCCAAACATTCCTGGAGCTCTGGACGCCTTGGGAATGTGCTCATTCCCTTTTCCAGTGCTCCATCAGCTTCTGGAAAACTCTGGACTCTGCCCGTGGCGTTTTTTCCCCATCCCAGCACCAGGGAATTCCCTGGGGTTGGATTCATCCCAAGGGCAGGAATGTTCTCGGCCCTGTCCTCTTTCCGCACCATTTCCCACCTGGATTTTTGCTCCAGTGATTCCAAAATATTCCAGCGGCTCCTTTTCCGTGCCCGGGAATGTGCTGGCAGCGGAAATTTGGGGATGTGCTGCGATCTAGTGGTGAAGGAGGATCCTGGAATTCGCTCCAGGCTGGATTCAGCCTTTCCCAAGCAGGATTTTCCAGGCTGTTTTCCTGGGAAGAAAATTCCTGATTCCTGCAGGATCCGAGAGATCCTGGGCTGCCAATTCCTCCATCAAATCCCGCTCAGATCCCTCCCGAAATGCTCCGGACACATCCCAGCAAACAAATCCAAGCGGGAATTTTGCCTGGAATGCTCCATGGGATGGGCACGGAGCTCTGGATCATCCCTCTGCCCGAGGGGGGAACATCCTTAATTAGTGGTGGATTTTTAATTAACAACCGCTCTCGGCTTTGCTGCTTTTCCCTCTTTTCCTGCATTTCCTGACCTTGCCCTGCTGGAATTCTTTTCCTTTTTCCTTCCCCCAAATCCTGCTCCGGCCCCATCCCAGCCTCTGCTCCCTGGGAATTTTCCTTTGGATATCCCACGCTGCCGGGGATGGAATCCAGGAGCTGTGTGGCCTCCAGCTGTGCAGAATTCCCGAATTCCTGAGGCTGGAAAAATCCCTCCAGGATCATCAACCTGGCACCCCATTCCCACCTGAGAGCCGAATCCAAGAATTCCTTGGATACCTCCGGGAATCCGGGAATTCCAACGCTCCCTGGGCAGCTCCTTCCAAAGCCTGGCCGCCTTTTCCAGGAGGAAATTCCTGCTGCTGTCCCAGCGGGATGAAGGGAACATTTTTGGGATCCCCACTCGGCCACCGATTTTTCCAGGTGACGATTTTCCCTTCCAGCTGCCTTGCCCCACCCAAACACGGGAATGTTTGGGAATGGCTGGGAATTCCCAGGGAATGTTTGGGAATGGCTGGGAATTCCCAGGGCCACAGCTCCGGGATTTGTGGCTCGGGATTTGGGAAGGAAAAATCCCTGGAGCGGGGACAGGCGGGGACAGCAGGTGGCACTCCCCGACCGCGGACAGCCCCAAACCGCAGCTTTTGGGGATTTTTGGGAATATCAAGTGGGATTTTCCATCCTTTAGTGCTGGAGGATCTCTGGGATTGGGAATTCTGACAGATCCGGGGTTGGATGCTCCCGAAAGAAGCGATCCCTTCTCCTTTAATTTCGATAATTGCCTCCCGAGGGAATCCGCTTTGGAATTTTGTGCTCCTTTTCCCGTTGGTGTTGGAATAACAAATTTGGGATGAGTTTATTGAAATCACAATCCAGGTTTTAATTCCTGGATTAACGGGGAATAAACAGGGAATGAGGCCAAACCCCTCTGCCCGTGCTCCTGGGGTTTTCCTGGAAAAGCTCCGTGTCCCAGATTTCCTGGATGGGATGATCCATGTCCTGGGGCAGGAGAAGCTGCTGCTCCATAAAAAAAACGAGTTCCTGGGATATGCATCCAAATAAACAGAATTCCTGGGATGTGCATCCATAAGAAGTGAGATTCTGGGATGCGTGTCCCAAAAAAAATGAGTTCCTGGGATTCACATCCATAAAAACGGAGTTTTTGGGATTTGCATCCATGAAAATTGGGATCCTGGGATGCGCATCCATCACCAGCTTGTCCCTAAAGCCTCCCCGCACATCCATCATTCCAAAGGCTTTCAGGCCCATCAATATTTTCCCAAAGAGATTGGATGAACTCGTTTTCCCGCTTTTCCATCCCGTGATGAACCGGGATAATGGAATTGCTGGGAATCTCCAGGGAGAAACCAAGGGAAGGGACTTTCCACAGGGTTTGGAGCGAGGATGAAGATCCAGGATGGATTTGGGAAGGGATTTCCCTGCTGGGAAATGCCCAAATTCCAGCTGATCCCAGCGCTCCCCTGTACCAAACAGATCCTGGAATTTTGGGATGCATTTTCCATCTTATTGATGTGATTTTTTCTTTTTTTGGGGAAATTTCCAACATTTTATTTTATTTTATTTTATTTTATTTTATTTTATTTTATTTTATTTTATTTTATTCTATTTTATTTTATTTTATTTTATTTTATTTNTATTTTATTTTATTTTATTTTATTTTATTTTATTTTATTTTATTTTATTTTATTTTATTTTATTTTATTTTATTTTATATTTTATTGCATTTTATTGCATTTTATTGCATTTTATTGCATTTTATTATTTAATTTCATTTTTTATTTCAATTTATTTTATTTTATTTTATTTTATTTTATTTTATTTTATTGCATTGCATTGCATTGCATTGCATTTCATTTTATTTAATTTAATTTCATTTTATTTTTTATTTTATTTTATTTTATTTTATATTTTATTTTAATTTTTATTTTATTTTATTTTATTTTATTTTATTTTATTTTATTTTATTTTATATCATTTTTACACTGGATTTGGTTGTTCCCATAGGACCGGGAGACACATCCCGGTTTTTTTTCCTCCATGAGCAAATTCCAAGCTTTTCCTCCTGCTCTCCTCCTCTTCCAGAACCTCTTCCAGAGGTATCCACGTGGAAGAAATAAGGGAATTCTTAGGGAGCAGCTCAGCCCTGTGTGGTGGAAATGAGATTTCCCGAGGGGTGGGAAGGCTGTGGCCTCTTCCAGGGGGGATTTTCCATGGAAACTTCCCAAAAAAGGGGCGATTTCTGTTCCTTCCCAACCATTTGTGGCCATGAATGGGAGAGAAGGGAAAAACCCTTGCAGGAAATGGGGAAAAAGGGAAGAAAGGGGGGAAAAAGTGGGAAAAATGGGGGAAAAATGGGGGAAAAATGGGGAAAAAATGGGGAAAAAAGGGGAAAAAAGAGGAAAAAAAGGGAAAAAAACTTTTCAAGGTGCTGAGCATCTCCAGAAGTGCAGCATGCCCTTGGATCCCTCCGGAATTCTCTGGGATCAGCATCTTGGAGGAGCAGTCAGCACCGCTGGAGAGGCAGCTCCGGAGTGAAATTCCCTTCTCCCACCCAAAATCCCGCAGGATCCGGGCAGAAAAGGCAAAGCCCGGTGAAATCTGATGTTCCCAAAGCTGCGGCGTCAGGGAGAAGATCCCTGACTTTGGTGACATCCATGGAAAAACGTCCCTGAATTGAACTCCGGGATTTTTTTTGTCCTTTGTTGCTGATCCTTGAGGATGATTTGGGTTTTTTTCCTGTTTTTCCCCAGTTTCCGGCAGCTGGGGATGGGGGTCTGGAATTCTGCTCTATCCCAGAATATTCCTGATTTGATTTATCTCCCTCCTTTCCCAGCAGCTGCTCCCTGGATCTGTTATTCCACAGGGAAATTGGGATTTCCAAGCCTCGGGTTTCCAGCTGTGTCCTCGTATCCCCCCAAGGAAGTTTTTTGCCCTCTGGCGATCCAGGAAAGTCGGGGATCGCTGTGGAATTTCTGCCACGGGAATTCTTCCCTCGTTTCCGTGGGATGGCAACACCTGGAAATGGATTTTTGGGATAAACAGGGAATGGAGCAGGAGGGGGGAGGTCACCGGTGCTATCAGTGCCACAGTGCCACCAATGTCACCAATGTCACCGATGTCACCAGTGCTATCAGTGCCACCAATGTCACCAATGTCACCAGTGTCACCAGTGCTATCAGAGCCACAGTGCCACCAATGTCACCAGTGTCAC
>NC_031795.1:4762155-4762712 GCF_001522545.3 Parus major | reverse complement strand
CACCAATGTCACCAATGGCACCGGTGCTATCAGTGCCATAATACCAGCAGTGTCCTTGTCCCAGCAGTGCCACAGTGCCACCAATGTCACCAATGCCACCAATGTCACTGGTGACACAGTGCCACCAGTACCACAGCACCACAGTGCCACAGTGTCCCTGTCCCAGCAGTGCCACAGTGCCAGCAGTGTCACTGGTGCCATCAATGTCATCAGTGTCACTGGTGCCATCAATGTCATCAGTGTCACTGGTGCTCTCAGTGCCACAGTGCCACCAGTGCCACCAGGGCCATCAGTGCCACAGTGCCAGCAGTGTCACCAGTGCCACCTGTGTTATCAGGGCCACCAATGTCACTGGTGCCATCAGTGTCACCAATGTCATCAGTGCTATCAATGCCACAGTGCCACCTGTGCTAACAGTGCCATCAGTGCCACCAGTGCCATCATAGCTATCAGTGCCATCATTGCCATCAGTGCCATCATTGCCAGCAGTGCCAGCAGTGCCATCATTGCCAGCAGTGCCAGCAGTGCCATCATTGCCATCATTGCCATCATTGCCA
>NC_031795.1:4722854-4762055 GCF_001522545.3 Parus major | reverse complement strand
TGCCATCATTGCCATCATTGCCATCATTGCCAGCAGTGCCAGCAGGGCCAGCAGTGCCATCATTGCCATCATTGGCAGCAGTGACACCAGTGCCAGCAGTGCCACCAGTGCCACAGTGATGTCGCAGCCCGAGCCGCTCTGTGCCCTTCGCGCTCCTCTCCAGCAGCACCGGGGGCCGCTCCCCGCCCTTGGGGGGCCCCGGAGCCCCCCGGGCCGCTCGGGGCGACCCCAGCGCGTCCTTCCCTGGCCCAGCCCCTCGCTGCTCATTAAAGGCGCCGCTAATGAGCTCCTCCCCCTGCTCAGCCCCCTCCCCTCCAGCCCGTGCCTTCCTCCCTCCCTCCCCTGCCTCCTCCTCCTCCTGCTGCTGCCTCTGCCGGGGCGCGCTCTCTCTCCGCCCGCTCGGGAGCGCGCAGTGCGGCGCGGCCGCGCCCGGGAGCGCGCAGTGCGGCGCACCGAGCCCGCCCCGAGCCCGCACCGAGCCCCGGCTGCGGCCAGCTCAGCTCCAGCGGGTAAGGACAGCCCGGGATCGGGACGCACCGGGATGCGGGAAGCTCTCGGCGCCGCGCACGGGGGGAAGCGGGGGGGTCCGCGCATCCTCAGCGCGGATTTGGGGTCCTAAACCTACTCGGCGACCCCCAAAATCTCCCGGGTTTTGCTGTCAGGACTCCGGGAGGGGGGAGCTGGGGCATGTGATGGGATTTTGGCTCTTACGTCACGGCTTCGTGTCCCTGCGTGTGACAAAATCCCGCGGTGGCGGTGCGGGGGCACGGGGAGCGCAGCCCGGGTGGGGACCTTGGGGTGACAGCGCAACTTTGGGGCGCCGAAAGCTGTCGGGGAGCGGCGATCGCTCTGCGGGGAACGCGCCTCGCTCCTGCCCTGTCGCCTTCCCTCCGGAAGAACATCCTGGGCCGGAAAAAAAATCCATCGGGAAAACGCACCTGGCTTGGGATGCGGCGCCGGGAAGCGCCGGGCCCCGGCGGCGAGCGGTGAGTGGCGGGTGCGGGATCCGCATCCTCCCGCAACCGCTCCCCGGGATCGATCTCCCTCCGGGAACAGGGGGGAAAGTGCTGAATCATTGGGATCCCGGCTCCACGGATGCTCCCGCTGCTCCCATGGCCGCGAAAAGCTCGGGAATGAGGCTGGGGAGGGAGAGGAGGCCGTGGGAGCGCTGGGGCCTGGGAGAGAGGGATTGTTGGGATGGAGCCGGGATGGAGCCGGGATGGAGCGGGGTCCTCCCTTTTCCATGGCCTCAGGTGCTCCTTGGAGGACAGGGAGCCGGGAAGACTCGCATTCCATCCCGGGGAGGCCTCTGGGAATGGCACCGAGAGGAGTTTTGGGTGGGAAAACGGTGGTTTTGGCCAGAAAATCCCACCCCTGCCAAAAGTGGGAATGGCCGGCGCATCTTGCTTGGATGGGTTTTGATTTTCCCTTTTGGAATGCTGCCTGTGGGTTCCTTCCTCAAGGTCAGGTCCTTGGGATGGCTCTGGAGCATTCCCCAAAGTCACCCCGGGGTGTTCCCGGCTGGGTCCTGGCAGAGGGGCAGAGCCGAGGGCCCGGGGGATTCGGGAATTGCGGGAAAAGCTGGAATTCTGACGTGCCCAGCAGAGGCCCGGCTGCTTTAAGATGGATCCTGTGGCGCTGTGGTGTTTCCGGGGTGCTCCTGGCAGCTGCCGAGGACAAAAGCAGGAATCCTGTGACTTTTCCAGGGATGCTGACTCCTTTCTTTCTGCCCGTGCTCCTGGAAAACCTCCCCCTCTTTGGCAGCCACCGAGGGGCTGCTTTGTTCCAAGAAAACTTTGCTTTCTCTCCTGAAAGAAACCCCAAATTTAGCGTTTTCTGCCTGATTTCTATTTTTAATTTTGCCATTTCTCAGTTCTGGGCTGGGCCTTCTCTGCTTTTCCCAGTTTTTATTTTATTTTTATTTTTATTTTTTTTCCCGGTGTGGTTGTAATGCGAATCCAACATAAATAATGCATGGAAAAGCGCTCAGCTGACAGGGAGAAGTTGTTCGGTTGGAAAAGCGACTTTGTTTACAGGAGTTGGGACCTGGGCCTGGCTTTGTGTTAATTCTGGGTTTAACAAAGCTCTATCCTCATCCTCATCCTCATCCTCATCCTCATCCTCATCCCGAGGGATTTGACTCAAACCCAATCCAATCATCCCCTCTCCCATCTGATGATTAAACAGGGAATATCCCAAGTTTTCCCAATTAATTGATAAGGATTTGTTTTCCCCTCATTCTCTCCGGGGTTTTTCTGGGGGATAAAATCCCCAAAAATCAGCTGGAAAAACTCCACCATGAAAGGTCCCAAAAATGGGTGAAAATATTCAATAATAATGGGAAAAATGAGGAGTTTTTTCCCCTGTTTTTCCTCCTGGCCGGTGGTTGGGATACTCCGAGTAGGATACTCATGGGATACTCCTGGGTGTAGAGGGGTTGTACCCTCAGAACTCAGGGATGAGCAGGGAAGGGGTTGGGATCAGCCACAAAGTGAGTCCGGATCTCCCTGGGAATGGGAATAAGTTGGGAATGCCGTCCCAGGAAGCTCCTGGCCATTCCCAAGATTCTGAGGAAAGGGATGGACACGGGCAGGAGGAAAAGGGGGAAAAAATGGATTTAAGGAAGTTTCACTTCTTAATCCCAGTGCTCCATCCCAGGTGGTGTGACCTTGGGAAAAGGAATTATCCATAGGGATCATGGCCCTGGATTGGATCCTCCCTCCGTCCCTGCCACCTGCTCTGCCCTGCTGAGAAAAGTGGGGAAGTTCTGGGGTTCTCCAAGGAAATATTCCCTGGATAAAGTCCAGTTTTATCCAGGAATACAGAAATTGTCAGGAATGTGGTGGTTATGGGACGCTCCAAGGAAATATTCCCTGGATAAAGACCGGTTTTAGCCAGAAATACAGAAATTAGCAGGAATGGAGAAGTTCTGGGATTCTGCATGGAAATATTCCCTGGATAAGGAGGAGTTTAATCCAGGAATGGGGAAATTAGAAGGAATGGGGCAGTTCTGGAGTGTTCCAAGGAAATATTCCCTGGATAAAGACCAGTGGAGCTCACCTGGGTGGGTGGAGCTTGGAAAGGGAACTCAAAGCTTTGGAATTTGTTGGTTCTGTCTGGAGCTTTGGAATTTTTTGGCTCCATCCCGCCCTTGCTCAGGGAAGGAGGAGCTTCCAAGGGAAAAGTCTGGGATTTGTTTGAGAAATCTGGGAAAATGGAGCAGCCACATTCCCAGGACATTCCCGAGGCTCTGATTTTATCTGGGAGCGCTCGGCAGGAATTTCTGGATTTGTTTTCCATGTGGGAGTGGATTTTCTGTGAAGCCGTAATTTACTCGTCTGGGCAGCACCAACCTCCCAGATCCCATCAGAAATTCATTTACAGGGAGAAAAACCTGGAACTTCAGGCATGATTCCTTCATTTCTTTGTTTTCTGGGAGCTGTGGAATTCCCTGTTTTCCACACATTTGAGGTGGAATAAATGCAGCTGAATTGAGAGGATTCAAACCCCTTGAGAAAAATCACATTTTCAGAAAAAAACCGCAGATTTTATTTGAATTTAAACAGCAAAACCTGCGAGGAGGCTCCTAAAAAACCAAAGAAAAAACCTCTGGCACTTCCATTTATTCCTCGGGTTTCGTTTGCCCTTCCCAAAGCATTCCTAAAACCTGCCAGGATCCATCCAGGGCTTGGATTCCCTTACAATTTTGTCAGATCTTGTCAGGGAGGTCTGGATTCCTTCCTGCCCCGGAGGGAATTCCTTTCCAACCTCATTTCCCTCATTTTCTGTGTCGCTGGATGACTTCTGCTCCAGCTTTTCCTTTTTTCCCCCTCTTCCTCAAGCCCCTTCATTCTTTTCCAGGCTATCCAGGATAATTATTGTGTAATTCCAGGGATTCCAGCTCGGAATGAACTTGCTGGAAGTTTAAATGTTCCGTAATCCCCTGCCCCCTCCCTTTTCCTTTTTCCTTTAATCCCGAGCTGAAAGAAACCGGGCTGGGTTATTACGGATTAAAAAAGAGGAGGATTTATACCTCGGCTTATCGGGATCACCATTCCCACTTAATGAGATCGGAGGAGCAGGATTATCCACGGAAAAAACAGGGATGAGTTCAGGTGGCCAGAAATTCCCTACAATGCCTCCTTAGGTTCCTTCGGATCTCATCCCGGTATTTTGAGATCCAGCCCTGTTTTCCTCAGGGATGCAGCTGGGAGGGAGCAGCCAAAGGGCACAGGAGAGAGGGAAAAAAAGGAAAAATTGGGAATTTTTTCCTGAAATTCCTCTGCCTGCGAGCCTAAACCGGGGGGTCAGAGCATTCCCAGTTTGCCGGAGGAGCATCCAAAGGGAAGAGGGAGTTTTTGCACAATCCAGAGCCGATAAATCCCCGTCCTGGATTCCGGGATGCTCCTTTCCCACCTCTGGAAGCAAACCTGGATCCTCACAGGGAGTGGGAAAGCAGGAGCACAACCCCCGGGGTTGGTGCAAGGTAAAGCCGGAGGTTCATTGGAATTCCTGGCAGGTTTTCCGCCACTTTCAGCCTCCTTGGCAGCGGAATTTTGCTCCTTTTCCCAGGGACAGTCGGAATCTGATCCCGCGGCTCTGTCAGCCTGAATCCCAAATTCCTCCTGAAATCTCCTGGCACGGATAGGCCGGGCTGGCAGCTCCAGTGGGAGCTGGGAGGGCAGGAAGGAGCTCCTTGGATCTGTGGAAAAATGCACCAAAATTCCCTTTTCCCCTCGGAACTGTTCCCTTTTCCTGATTATCCCAAAAATCCCCGAGTTCCCGGAGCTGCAGAACCACGGAATAATTTGGCTTGGAAAATTAAAGCTCATCCCATTCCACGGGCAGGGACAACTTCCCCTATCCCAGGCTGCTCCAAGATGGCCTTGGACACTTCCAGGCATGGAGCAGCCACAAATTCTTTGGAAAAACCTGGGAATGCCGAGTCTGGAAATGTCCGTGGGTGGGAAAAGGATCCTCTTGGATCCGGCCGCTCTCCAGGGTGCTGAAGCCCCTCCTGGGGATTTGGGAACTCCACGTTATTCCCTGAGTTCCCATCTCCCTGTTCCCACTCGAATCCAGGATAAAAAGGAAAAACAGGGACACATTGGAACAGCGGAATGCAGGGAATGTGGGAATTCCCCCTTTTCTGTCTCCAGCGTGGTTTTTAAGCTGGAGTTTGGATGCTGGGTGGTCTCCACAATTCAGGACAGATTTTAAACCTCACCTGGGTAAATCCTGGCTCAGCTGGGCTGAGTTTTATTGGATATTCCCGGCAGTTTTATTGGATATTCCCAGGATTTTTTTGTGGATATCCAGAGCACTTTTTTTGGATATTCACAATGGTTTTGTTGGATATTCCCAACAGGTTTTGATGGGAATTCAGAGCAGGTTTTATTGGATATTCCAAACAGGTTTATTTTTTGGTATTCCTGGCAGGTTTTATTTGATATTCCCAGCAGATTTTATTGGATATTCCCCCAACCTATGGACAGGGAAATAATTCCAGCCTTCCCTTTTCCCCCAGGTGAAGATCAGTCATTCCCACAGGCTCTTCCCAATCCCACAGGCTCTTCCCTTGGGTTTTGTTTGCCCTTCCCAAAATATTCCCTTGCATTTTAAACCCGGAAGGATCCATCCAGGGCTTGGATTCCCTTACAAACTTCATCAGATCTTGTCAGGGAGGTCTGGATTTCTTCCTGCCCCTGAGGGAATTCCTTTCCAGACTCATTTCCTGTGTTGTTGGATGACTTCTGCTCCAGCTTTTCCATCTTCCCCCCTCTTCCCAAAGCCCCTTTCCCTCGGCAATCCGGGATGGTGACACCGCCAGCCACTCCAGATTTCCAGACACAGTCGCATTTGTGGGGGCCGGGATTGTTCCCGATCCTGCTCCGTGCGGGATAAAGACTCCTCTGTGAGCCCGGCCGGGCGCCGATGGAGTGCGGAGCCCAGGAGCTGCTCCCGTCCCTGCTGGCACCTCGGTGCTGTCACATTCCTGAAATCTGGCTTCGACATTCCCGGCAGACCCGGCCACAAAGGCTCCTTGTTGGGATCTCCTTTGGGATGGGCTTGAGGCAATCCCAGCTGGGAGCGGGAGGAGGGGAGGGACAGGACGGGGCTTTGTGCCACCCGCACGTGCCAGGACACGCAGGGACCTCCTCTGGTGGCACTTCTGATGGGCTGAGGATGTTGGGAATGGTCAGCCTGGAGAAGGGAATGGGGTGCGGGGATATCAGGATTTGGTTTCTATGGGAATATCGGGATTTGATTTGTGTGGAGACCTCAGGATTCAATTTGTGTGAAAACCTCGGGATTCGTTTTGTGTGAAAACCTCGGGATTTGTTTTGTGTGAAAACCTCGGGATTCGATTTGTGTGAAAACCTTGGGATTTGATTTGTGTGAAAACCTCGGGATTTGATTTGTGTGAAAACCTCGGGATTTGATTTGTGTAGAAACCTTGGGATTCGATTTGTGTGAAAACCTCAGGATGTGAAGGGGTTACAAGGAAGGAAAACGGAATCTGCAGCGGGAATTGGGGTGATGAGACACGGGGATGGGTTCAGGCTGAAAAATGGGAGATTTGGGTGGGATATTGGGAAGGAATTTTTACCTGTGAAGGTGGGGAGACCCTGGGAAGGAATTCCCAGAGAATCCATGGCTGCCCCATCCCTGGAAATGGTGATATCAGGATTTGATTTATGTGGAGAATGCAGGATTTGATTTGTATGGAAACCTCGGGATTTGATTTGTATGGAAACCTCGGGATTTGATTTGTGTGGAGACTTCAGGATTTGATTCGGGTGGAGACTTTGGGATCTGAAGGAGTTACAAGGAAGGAAAAGGCAATCTGCAGCAGGATCTGGGATGACAAAAATGGGGACAGTTTCAGGCTAAAAAGGGGGAAAATTGGGTGGGACACTGGGAAGATTTCTTCCCTGTGAGGGTGGAGAGGCCCTGGGATGGAATTCCCAGAGAATCCATGGCTGGATCCCACCTTTGGAAGTGTCCCAGGCTGGGTTGGAGCCACCTGGAATAATGGACGGTGTCCCTGTGGTGGCACCAGGGATCTTTAATCTCCCTCCCAACCCAAACATTCCGTGATTCCACCTCAAATCCACTCAACAAATCCATAATCCCATTTCCTTCTTCCCCTATATCTGGAAAATTCCAATTCTAACATAAAATCTCTTAACCCCAAACTTCCTGTCAAAACTCAGCGCTCCCCTTCCACTCCCAGAAAAGCTGGAATTCAGCTGAATTCATCCATGTATTTTTTCACATCCAACACCAGAACCACACATTTCAGAGCGTGGATTTTCCCCGAATGTCCTTCAAAATCTGATTTTGCGCATCCCGGGCTGCCATTTCCTGCTGACGGCTCCGGGATCCAGCTGCCAGCGCTCCCCAGGGATTTATTCCCGGCCATCCCAGCAGCTGGGACCAGCCTGGGGATTTTTGGTTGACCTCGTCTGAATTGCGCTGGCTCCAGTGACAGCTGCGAGGCTGAGCTGGCCCCAGCCCAGGACAGCAGGCTGCTCCCAAATGTTTGATTCCAGGGATTCCGACTCCTTTGTCTCCCTTTTCCAGCCTTTGTGGGCAGGCCTGGGCTTGGGATGGGGGTGGGAATTATTCCTGGCTGAGCTGGGGGGAATTTGGGGTTTTCTAAATGTTCCTGGTAGGATTTTGACTCAAATCCTGGATTTGGGATGAAGGTAGGAACAGAAACTTCCTGGAAATTTCCACCCATGGATGGCTCTCAGAATTCCTCTTCCAAACCAAGATCAAGGAGGAAAACAGGGATATCCTGGAGCATCCAGGGATGAAACCCCCCAGGAAGCAAAACAAAACCCTCTTTCCCGAGGGAAAAGCAGTTCCTGCCCTATTGTCCGGTGAAAAGGGGGTTGGAATGGCTGGGATTGATCC
The DNA here is from genome assembly GCF_001522545.3 of Parus major. Lineage (NCBI taxonomy): Eukaryota > Metazoa > Chordata > Aves > Passeriformes > Paridae > Parus > Parus major. The sequence goes on along the minus strand of NC_031795.1, from coordinate 4,754,132 downwards.
CAAACAGCTGCTGGGATGTGGGAGGGCAGATGGCACAATTATATCCAGAATGGGATGGGCAGCGTGGGCTTTGGGATGCTTTTCCCGGGAAACCTGAGCTGAGAGAGGCTGTGGAAGGGATTTGGGAAGTTCTGGGATCCCTTTTCCACTAAAGGAGGGGCTTTGGGAGATTTTAGGATCATTTTCCCACTAAATCTGAGCCAGGAGAAGCCATAAAAGGGTTTTGTGAGATTTTAAGATCCTTTTCCCACTAAACTGGATCCAGGGGAAGCTGTGGAGGGACTTTGGGAAGCTTCGGGATCCCTTTCCCACTAAGGGAGGGGCTTTGGGAATTTTAGGATCTTATTCCCACCAACCTGAGCTGGGAGATGCTTTGGAGGGGCCGTTCCCAGGAGATCCCCCAGCTCCGACCCTGTGCAGGTGGATGTGCCAATTCGGGATGTGCCAATTCGGGATGTGCCAATTCGGGATGTGCTGATCCCAAATTGTTCCAGTTTGGGATGTGCTGATCCCAAATTGTTCCAGTTTGGGATGTTCCGATCCCAAATTGTTCCAGTTTGGGATGTTCCGATCCCAAACTGTTCCAATTCGGGATGTGCCCATCCCAAATTGTTCCAGTTTGGGATGTGCTGATCCCAAATTGTTCCAGTTTGGGATGTTCTGATCCCAAATTGTTCCAATTCGGGATGTGCCCATCCCAAATTGTGCCACCTCGGAGCGATCCGTGCCACCCTCCTGCTATTTCTGCTCCCGATCTGTGCCACAGCTGGAGTTGTCCTCGGGGTCAGGCTCCAGAGGCCATAAAAAACCCCAGGATTTGGGATTTGAGCCGTTCAGGGATAATTTTAGCCCTGTGGGAACAGCGGGAATGGTGCCCTGGGATGGAGCTGAGCCCTCTGATCCAGTGGTGTCGGATTTATCCAGCGGTTCCAGCCACATCCTTGGAATCTCACCCCAAATCCTCATCTCAGGGGAAAAGGATCCAGCCCTGGGAGCCAGGGGAGGGATGTGGGATGTGGTTTTAAGCTGGGAAAGATGAAATGGGAATGCTGGAAGAAGAGGAGCGAAAAGTTCAAGGTGCACCGAAGTGATAATTGGGATTTCCGAAGTGTTAATTGGGATTTCTGGAGGGTTTTTGGGATTCAGCCTCGAGTGCTAATCAGGATGAATCTTCCCTTTATCCCTCTTTATTCTTCCCTTTATTTCCCTTCATTCTTCCCGTTATTCCCCCCAGGAGAAATTCCTGGGAACATCTCCAGGGCCAGGAGGAATTTCTGGGGACATTTCCACTCTCCAGAGTCGGGGAAGGTCTTGGGAGTGTCTCCAGAATCAGGGAAAATCCTTGGGATATCTCCAGTCTGCAGGATCTGGAGGAATTCCTGCGGGTCAGGGGAAATTCCTGGGGGGAATATTGGCTCTCCAGGGAAGATCCAGGGGACACCACCAGGAGATGTCCCCGGGCCACCACAGCTGGGTTCCCAAACCCAGGAAATCGGGAAGCTGAGGCTTCTCCAGGCAGCATTTCCTGGCTCTGGGCATGGGAAAATCCCAAAATCCTTGTGAAGGACCAGTCCAGCACTGGGCAGAGTGACCTGGGGGGGCTGGGAGGTGCCACCGTGGCCTCCCTTGGGAATTCTGCTGTTCCTTCCTCTTCCTCCTCTCCCTCAGAAATCATGGAACGGCCGGAACCCCCAGGGCGGGAGCAGATCCTTCCCAACATCCCATTTTTCCTTTGATATTCCCATGGAACATCCCAGGAGCTGCTTCAGGGAACAAAATTAAAGAATTAAACAAAATTCAGATCCCGTCTCGCTTTCATGTTCCCTCTCCAAGAGGCTGGAGCGGCTTTTAATTCCAGCGGATCCAGGGAAAACCGGGAGAAGGAACAAATCCATCAGCAGGGATGGGGTTTGATGGTTTCAAATCCTGAGCTTTGCTCCTCTCGCTGTCCCACCCTTCTCCTTCCCGGCCCCATTCCAATTTCCAGCCGTTGGAAATCTCTCTGCCCTGCCCGGTGGGCATTGCCCAATCCCAGAAAATCCGGGATCAGCCAAGCTGGAATTATCCTGGCAGTTCCCGAGGGTTTAATGAGGCTCAGAGTGGAACCAAAAGGGGTTTGTGGTGGGGGAGGGAGGATTTGAGGGGTCCTGGAGATGGGATGGGATTCAGGGAAGCGCCAAAACCTTGGGAGTCACTCCTGGCAGCTCCAAGTTCTCAGAATCTCCACAAAAGAGGGAATTTTGGTGGTGGAGATAAGAACATCCCCCTTGGCACGGCGTTAATTCCATATTGGGATGGGAGAGCTGGAAAACAGGGAATTGTGTTCGCTCCCAAATATCAGGGTTTGGATACGCGGGAGCCGGGAAAAAGGTGAATCCTCGGAGGGCACCTTGGGAAGCAGAAAAACGGGAATTCTTGCTCCAAAAAGTGTCCCCAGGGCTCAGAGCCTCACCAGGGCACCTCCTCCTCCCAGCCTTCCCTACTCCCAACCGTTTAGTCAGGAAAATGGGAATTGCATATTAATGAGATGCTAATGAAGCTGTGGATGGGATCGGGCGATTCCTCGTTTAAAGCTGCAAAGCCGAGCTTTGTTTTAAATCGGGTTTATCGCTGCTGGGCCCGCCTGATTAGTCCTAATCTCCCGCTGCCCTTCGCCGGGAAATTCCCGCTTTTATTCTCTGGGAAGTCTCTCCCGAAGTTCCTGCACCACCCTCCAGGGAAATCCCGGCCACCTTTATTCCAGTCAACACCTTCCAACAATTATCCCAACAAAGATTCCTCTCCTCGCTCCCTCCTTCCCCCATCTGGTCCCTGATTTCCTCTGGAGCCGGGATACAGAGCCGGGCCTCGTCTGGATTTTTAATTTTTTAATTTTAATTTTTTAATTTTGATTTAAATTTAAATTTTATTTTTTTAATTTTTAACTTTTTTTAATTTTTTAATTTTAATTTTTTAATTTTGATTTAAATTTAAATTTTATTTTTTTAATTTTTAACTTTTAATTTTTAATTTTTAACTTTTAATTTTTAATTTTTAACTTTTAATTTTAAATTTTTAATTTTTAATTTTTAATTTTTAATTTTTAATTTTTAAATTTTAATTTTTATTTTTTTAAATTTTATTTTCAGTTAAATTCCCTCTTTTCCCTGCCTGGGGTTGGCTCTTTCCCGGAAAATCCCAGGATGAGCGATGAGAGCGCGGGAGGTCGGGAAATGAATTCCTCCCGAATTCCTCTGGAATTTTCTTCCTTTAAAACCGAGCCGCCGCTCTCGCAGAGGCGAAAAACCCAACAATTCCAAGCTGGAATATGTGTGGGAGAGTCAGAAATTCCTGGCTGGGAATTCTCAGTGGCGGGGATGTCTCTGCTCTGCTTTTCCACAGGATGGGGAACAAAAGGAAGCTGCATCTGGGAACAAAACGGCGTCACCCCCTCGGTGCTGGGGACACGGGGACAGGCCCAGGCTGGCACAGAGCGGGCACTGTCCGGAGCCACCGCTCCATTGTTCCCACGGGAAAAGACAGGGAAAGGGAGAAGGAAAGGAAGGACGGAGAAAGTCGGAATTATGGATCGGGGCTGTGGAGCCTCGGCGCTTCTCAGGGATGGAGGGGATGGGACAACCCGGCTGTCTGTGGGGAGGACAGGGAGAGGGAAATGAGGATTGTTTGGGGTGCCAGGAGCTCAGGGATGTGGGAAATCTTAGGGGGAAATGGGGATTGTTTGGGATGTGAGGAGCTCAGGGATGTGGGAAATCTTAGGGGGAAATGGGGATTTTTTGGGATGTGAGGAGCTCAGGGATGTGGGAAATCTTAGGGGGGAATGGGGATTTTTTGGGATGCCAGGAGCTCAGGGTGTCCTTCCCAGGATGTGGAAAATCTTGGAGTTTGGGAGAGAGGGAGAAGCTCAGCCTGAGCTTTGGAGGGGGAGAAAAAATGGGAGAGGGAAAGGGAGGTGTTTCCCTGCCCTTGGAAAAAAGTGTGAGGAGGAGGCAGATTTTCTGTAAATCCCTGGATTTGAGACACTTTTTATTTGGGGTCCAGAGAGGGACAACCTCGACCTGAGTTTTGGAGGGGAAAACTGAGCCTGATGTGGGAGAGGGAAATGGAAGTGGCTCCCTGGCCTTGGGATAACCTGTGAGGAGGTGGAGATTTCCTGTAAATCCTTGGATTTGAGACACTTTGAGCTTGGGATCAGGAGAGGGAAAACTGCCGGACACGGGAGAGGGAAAGGGAGGAGGCTCCCTGCCCTTGGAGTAGGAGGTGGTGGAATAAATCAAATCCTTGGAGATTGTGGGATCTGCCTTGGCGTGGGATGGGGTCATTCCAGAGCAGTGGGAAGAGCATGGGAGAAGGTTTGGAGCTCCCTGCAGCCTCCAGGAATTTGGAATGGGATTTTTGGGCTGGGGGTAATTCCAGAGCAGCCAGGGATGGGATTTTTGGGAAGGAGGAGGTTTGGAAATCCCTGCAGGCTCCAGGAATTTGGAATGGGATTTTTGGGCTGGGGGTAATTCCAGAGCAGCCAGGGATGGGATGGAGCAGTGGGAAGGAGGAGGTTTGGAAATCCCTGCAGCCTCCAGGAATTTGGAGCTGGAGCTGATGGTGCAGAATTCCCTCGGGAGCAGGGAATTAGCACCGTCCTCCTCCTGGGAATGCGACAATTCCATTAAAATTCCATGTTTAAAGCCAGGCTTTGCTGCTCCCCTTTCCCAAACCCCGACCCCAGAGACTCTGGAAAAGCTGAACCAGTGGGGTGGGAAAAGGGATGGGAGCAGGGTTGGGATCACCAAGGATTCCTCCAGGAAGATTTTCCTCCTAATTAAACTCAACAACAAAAAAGGGAATATTTCCCCTTTTCAATAATAAATCAGGAAGGTTTTCCTGGTGGGAATGCCAAGGAGGGGACTTTTCCATCCTGCTCCGGGCAGGAGCAGCTTCCAGAGGGTCAGCTCCGAGCTCTCCCTCATTCCTCATGAATAATATTCCAGATTTCTCCCTTTTCCCGCACGGATTGGCGTTGCCATGGCCACCAGCAAGGGATGGGATCCCGAGGGATGCAGGAGAGCGGCAGGAAAAGGATTGGGAAAATGGGGAAATCCCAAAAAGGGGTCTGGCATCCTACAGGGATGCTCCAGATCGTCCCGCTCCGAGTTTTTTGTGGGATTCCCTGACATCCTAACGGGGTTTTGTGCCTGCACCTTGTGGGATTCATCCCTCCCACTGGAAATTCCCGTTTTTCCATGCTCTGAGCATTTGTTCTGTCTTGAGCTTGGAAAGAAGGGAGAGAAATCCTTCCCAAAGCCACGTGAGGGAGATTCCCAATTTTCCACATCACCTCAGCCAAGGTGGGACACGCTCCTCATTCCCACATTATCCTGGGAAAGCCAGGGAAAAACTTGGAATGTTTTTTTGGGACAGGTTGTGCCCAGATCCAGCGGCTGAGCTGTGCCAGAATTGGGATCCTTCCTCCTCTCCTGAATTTTTCATGGAAATCCTTCTCTGTTTTTTACCAAATTTGGATTCCAGCTCCAATTCCAATGTGCGGAATTCAAGGAATTTGCTGACCCAGCCCTCATTCCCAATCCCTGCTCTTTGTTTCCCTCAGCTCTGGGGTTTTAATGGATTTTCATGCTTTTTTCCATTGAATATTCCCTGCAGAAAACTCTGGTGGATCGGAGATGAGGTGGGAAGAGTTAAATGTTGAAATTTTCCTTTTTATTTGTTTTTTCCTGGACTTTAAACTCCTCAATTTTCCTGTGGATTTTCCCTCCCACTTCCAGCGGTGTCAGCAAGGGGAGATTTGTGTTTCCAAGGGTTTGCAGGACACGGATTCCACCTTTTCCAGGGATTTTTGGAAAGTTTTGGCAGATAAAAATCCTCATTCCATTCACCCCTGGCTCAATCCATCCCCCCATCCTTTGACCTTTTTCCAAGGAAACCCTAAATTCCAACCTGGCCTTTTAATTCCCCGAAATCCCTTTTATTTTCATGGAATTTTTAACCACAGCACCGCCAGGCTCCCTCCTGAGCTGGGCTCGTGCCAGCTTCATTATCCCAGAGCCAAAAGCTTCTCCCAATTAATTTATTCCCATTCTGGAGGCAGATGGAGAGGTGGTGACACCGGGATTTGACGACTGAGTGACAAAGGGTGACAATTCCACAGAGAGAGGGAAAAGTTGTGAGAAACGCCAGGGAATGGTGAGAAAAAGCAGGGAATGGTGGGAAATGGCAAGGAAGGCTGTTGCCCTCCTCGTTCCCAGCTCCAGGGAATGAATAAATTTGGGATTTCGTCGCATTCTTGCGGAAAATGTCCTCAAGGGCTGTCACAATTCCCGGGAAAAGAAGTGGGAATGGGATCGCCAAACCCTGCCAGGAATGATGGGACACTCCTGGAGCATCAGCTTTGGGTCACCAGCTGGGATTTCTTGGGAATGAAAATCCAGGGAAGTGTCCAAGGCCAGGTCAGCTCCCAATGGGATCAGTCAGTTCTTACTGGGATAAATCAGTTCTCACTGGGATAAATCAATTCTTGCTGGGATAAATCAGTTCTTACTGGGATAAATCAATTCTTGCTGGGATAAATCAGTTCCCAGTGGGATAAATCAGTTCTTACTGGGATAAATCAGTTCCCAGTGGGATAAACCAGTTCCCATTGGGATAAATCAGTTCCCATTGGGATAAACCAGTTCTTACTGGGATAAATCAATTCCCACTGGGATAAATCAATTCCCACTGGGATAAATCAGTTCTCACTGGGATAAATCAGTTCTCACTGGGATAAATCAGTTCTCACTGGGATAAATCAGTTCTTACTGGGATAAATCAGTTCCCAGTGGGATAAATCAGTTCTTACTGGGATAAATCAGTTCTCACTGGGATAAATCAGTTCTTACCGGGATAAATCAATTCCCACTGGGATAAATCAGTTCCCAGTGGGATAAACCAGTTCCCACTGGGATCAGCCATGCCTGATGCCCCTGGCAGGAGGAAGAGCCGGGTCTGGGATCCAAGAGTGGGATCAGGATTCTGCTCTTCCCATGTCCGATGGTTCCTCTCACACAGGAGAGGAATTCCAAGTGTCCCGACTTCCCAGGGTGGATTTTCCCATGGGAACAGACATCCCTGGCACGGACAGCTGTGGGTCGTGTCCAGCAGGGAAGGCAATTCCAGCCAAACCCTCTCCCAGCTCTGTGGGACTGGAGGAATGTTTCCTCTCTCTGAGTGTTGCATCCATCCTTTTATTCCCAAAATCATGGAATGTCCTGGTTTTCCCTGGAATTATCCCTGGGAAGGGACTCCTGGGGACCCCAAAAATCCCACAGTTTGTCCAAATGTCCCCATCCTTGGAGAGGCTCCAAGCCCAGTTCCAGAATCCCCTCTGGGGCTGTGCCCGGCAGCAGGAGCGGAGGTGGGAGCCGGGAAGATTTTCCAGAGGCTCTGGATCCATCCCAGGGTTATTTTTCCACCTGATTAACCCTTGGCTGATCCCAGGGCCAGATGTCACCAGGGAGGGGTGGCCTGGGGACGCTCCGGGTGCCGCTGGTGTCCCCCTGTGCCACCAGCTCCGTGGGTTTTCTGGGAGCAGCGTGGGATGGATGGCCCTGGAAAGGAGGTGACATCGGCACAGCGTCACCTCCACCTGTCCTGAGATGGATTTACTGGGATGGGATTTGCTGCTCCATCGGGAATGGGACAAGGAATGTCCCCGAGTCACCAGCCCACAGATTCTTTGGGATTTTTTTCTCAGGATTCCTGGAAAAATGTTGCCGGAGCAGTCCCAGTGTCCCCCAGTGTCTGGTGGAGGGACACAGGGAGGGTCCTGGCTGGCACCAAACTTTTCCCTTTCCCACCTGGATTTTCCCGTTTCAATCCCTATTTTTCCCCTCACTTCCTTTCCTTCTTCCTCCCAAACCAATCTGATCCAAATCAATCCGTGTCCTGGCTGGTGCCGGAGCGGGATCTCGCCGGGAATTTCTGCAGGAAGAGAAGCTGTTTCCACGGATTGTCGATTTCAGATCAGGAGGGAGAAAAGAGGGAATTCCATGGAATTCTGAGGAGCAGAGCAGGGCTCTGGTGATGAACCAACCCCAACCACCCTTTCCCCTCTCCGTCCCTCCCTTTGGGACGCAGGGATGAGGCTGAAGGATTTTTCCTGCTTTTTGGGCTGGTGTCAGGTCCTTTCTATGCAGGAAAAAAGCTGAAAAAATGCTGATTTTTGGGAAAAGCTTCTCCCCTGGCCATTCCTTCATCTCCAGCACCCCCAGCTTGGAATGTCCCTGTGATCCTTGTGGCAGCTCCAGCCTCTGTGCCGGCAGAATTCCCGGGAGCAGCCGGGACAATGCTGGGCTGTGTTCTCCAGGACCCACCTACACGCGCAGGAATTGTTCCCAGGGATTGTTCCCAGGGATTGTTCCCGCTGCCCACATCTGCTCCGGACAAAGAGGCCCTGGAGGAGCCTGGAGGAGCCTGGAGGAGCCTGGAGGAGCCTGGCATTTCCCAGGGGGATGAATTCCCTGTGTGGTTTTCCTTGCTCCCGGCCAGCGCTGCTCCGTGCAATCCTATGGATCACCCAGCCGGGGCATTCCCGCAGGATTCTGCCCATGGGTTCAGGCCAGAGATTCTGTGTCATTTTTACAGCTCAAAAATTGCCTGGAATTTCATTTCTTCCTGAATTCCCGGATTTTTCAGCCCTGTTGCAATGGGACCTACGAGGATTTGTAGGGAGAAGCTGCCCTTGGATCCCTGGAAGTGCCCAATGCTGGGCTGGAGCAACCTGGGGTAGGGGAAGGTGTCCCTGCCCTTGGGATGAGCTTTAAATTCCCTTCCCAACCCAAACCATTCCAGAATTCCGTGATTTTCTATCAGAGCTTAGGCTCAGCCCTTTTCTATTCCTATATTTACAAATATTCCCCAGGAATCTGTGCCGGGAAATTCTGCCTTTCCCTCTCAGCCATTACCCACCCCCAAATCCAAGGAAAATAAGAAATTCCTCACTTTTCAGGCCCAAACTATTCGGACCTTTTTTAGCCCAAACTGCCTCCATCCCTTAAAATATCCCTGTTTTTTATGGATTTAAAGCTTTTTGTTGTCCTTTTGGGATCTGCATTTGTTACTGGAGGGATAAAATGTGGAAAACGGGATCCTGGGAGCTTGGATGGGATCTGGCAGCAGTGAGGGGAACATCAGGCTCCTGCTTGGGAATGGGATTGTTTGGAAAGCAGTTGGGAAAGATCCCAATCCTGGAATTCTGCTGGATCAATTCCAGGATTTTTGGGACAGCACGGGGGGCTCCAGACCCCTGAGCTCATCCCGACGCCCTGAGGGATTGGATATTCCTCAATAGCTTTTATGCATAAAATACAATAATTATTGTTTTTTAAACAGCAAATCCACCTTTTTATTCCATCCCACGGGCTCCATTTGGATCCCACTGCTCCCAGGAATTTTCTCTTGGTCCCTGGGCGCTCCCTCCAGGGCTGGAGCCCAAACAACTCCATAAATCCTTCCAGCAGGACAACCCTGGGCTTAGGAGAGCTGTTCCCACGTCTTCCCCAAATCCTGGACACCATTCCTGGCTCCGTTCCCACCATTGGGGGCAGAAACGTCGCGTTCCCGAAGTTTCCAAAGGGAAAGTGCCAGGTTTGGCTCAGTGATGTGACTTTGGGGTTGTTTTATTCCAGCTGAGGACACCTCCGCAGGTGCCACCCCAGGGGACACCCCAAAGTCACCCCAAGGGACATCCCAAGGTCCTGAGGCCACCTGGAGAAGCTCCAAGATGATCCCGAGGAGAGCCCAGGTCACCTGCGCCGCAATTGCCTTCGCCCTCTGCCTCCAGCACCTCATCAGTGCCATCGAGGTCCCCCTGGACTGTGAGTTTGGGATTTATCCTCTCCACTTCCTTCCCAAAAATTCCTCGCTGGGATGGGGAGGAGGTGGGATGAAGGTGGGAACATCCTGGGTGGAGTTTCTCCTCCACAGCTGAGTTTTCCCCTCCACATTTGGATTTTCTTCTCCACATTTGGATTTTCTCATCCATGTTTGGGGTTTCTTCTCCAAATTTGGATTTTCTCCTCCACATTTGAATTTTCTCCTCCATTTTTGGGGTTTCTTCTCCAAATTTGGATTATCTCCTCCACATTCAGATTTTCTTCTCCATGTTTGGGGTTTCTTCTCCAAATTTTGATTTTCTTCTCCACATTCAGATTTTCTCCTCCATGTTTGGGGTTTCTTTTCCAAATTTGGATTTTCTCCTCCACATTCGGGTTTTCTCCTCCACATTTGGAAGGAAAAGGGTTTTTTGTGTAGGGTTTCCAAGGCCTGCAAAAACTCCCTGGATTTGTTTTCTGGCTGTGCCGGGAATGGGGTTGTTCCTGAATTAACCTCCTGTCTTTTTCCCTCTATGCTTTCCCTTTGGGAATAACAGCAAATATCCAGAGTGAATGTAAGTGTTCCTCCCCTGGGGGTGGCCGTGTCCTTGTCCCCAAAACTGCACGAGGGCTGGTGGTGGCTGTGGTGGCACAAGGGGGACTTTGAGTCACTTTTTCCACACATCCCAGGCCATGGAGAGGCTGGAGCAGCTTGGGAAGAGCTCCCAGCTCTCTGTGCTTTCCCAGGAGCAGGATCCAGGCTGTGTTTGCCAAGGAAAAGTTGTTCCTGCTGGGTTTGGGTTTGGAGAAAGGCAGGAATTCCCTCCTGGCACCTGTGCCGGGCTCAGCCCCCCATCCTGATGAGTTGAGAGCATCCCTGGATCTCAGGGGATGAGGAAACAGCCTTGGATCTTCACCCCAGGAGATGGGATCTGCAGTTTGGAGATCAGGGCTGGGTCCTGTTCCGGCCATGGGGTTCCCTTTCCATCCCTGCCCTCCTAAATTCCAGGTCTGAGCTCCTTTGGGGCCATCCTGGGGGGGTTGGAGCCTCTTCCTCACACCAGGAATGTCTCAGGATCCCTGGCCCAGCCCCTTCGGAGCTGCAGATCCAGGATGAATTCCCATTGGATTCACCCTGCGGGAGCAGGAGGCTGGGACTGGAACATTCCCAAATGAGAGCAAGATATGGAGAGGGAATTGAGGTTTCTTGGTACCTGAAGGGAGTCCGGACACTGTGGTGCTCCGAGAGGTGATGGATTCAGGGAATTCACAGGAATTTCCTCAGGATTCGACCTCCAGATCACCCACCCAGCGGGGGGAAGGAGCTGAGATCCCAGCAGGAATTGCTGCGGGAGGGCGCAGAGGGATCTCCACCGGTTCCTCACGGATTTCCCTCTCCCTGCAGTGCCGCAGCCCCCCACCATCACCAAGCAATCCATCAAGGATTACATCGTGGATCCCAGGGATAACATCTTCATCGAATGCGAAGCCAAAGGCAATCCCGTTCCCATGTGAGTGCATTCCCAGCCCTCATCCCGCTGTCCCTCAGCGCTCCGGAGCCGCTCCAGCTGCTCCGCCCTCCCTCACCAGCCCATCCCGCTCTTGGCCCGGCACAGGTAAGGACCTCACCGGGGAAACGGTTCCAAACCCAGCTTTTCCTTGCCATTCCAGCTTTTCCTGGACACGGAACGGGAAGTTCTTCAACGTGGCCAAGGATCCCAAGGTGTCCATGAGGAGGAGATCGGGAACTTTGGTCATCGACTTCCACAGCGGGGGCCGGCCCGACGACTACGAGGGCGAGTACCAGTGCTTCGCCAAGAACGACTACGGAACGGCCCTTTCCAGCAAAATCCACCTCCAGGTTTCCAGTGAGTGATTCCCGGGAAGCAGAGCAGGGCCTCGGGAGGTTTGGAGGGGAATATCCAGCGTTCAAACAGCTCCGGGTGTGTCCAGGAGACAGGGAAGGAGTGGGATTGTGCTGGAGCTGATGGGGAATCACTCGGGATGGAAGTTTGAGGGATGGATTTGGTGGGGTGGAATTGAGGATGTGAATTTAAGGATACGGATTTGAGGGTGTGGAATTGAGGGGATGGAACTGAGGATGTGATCTTAAGGGTGTGAATTTCAGGGATGGATTTGAGGGATGAATTTAGGGGGGTGGGTTTGAGGGGATGGGTTTGAGGGATGGATTTGGGGGTGTGGAATTGAGGGCGTGGAACTGAGGATATGAATTTAATGGTGTGGATTTCAGGGATGGATTTAAGGGGATGGATTTCAGGGGATGGATTTGAGGGGGTGGGTTTGAGGGGTGGATTTGGGGGCATGGAACTGAGGATATGAATTTAATGGTGTGGATTTCAGGGATTAATTTGGGGGTGTGGAATTGAGGGTGTGGAACTGAGGATATGAATTTAATGGNAATTTAATGGTGTGGATTTCAGGGATTAATTTGGGGGTGTGGAATTGAGGGTGTGGAACTGAGGATATGAATTTAATGGTGTGGATTTCAGGGATGAATTTCAGGGGATGGATTTCACGGGATGGATTTGAATATGGACTTGAGGACATGGATTTAAGGGGATGGAACTGAGGGGATGGAACTGAGGATATGAATTTAAGGGTGTGGATCCCAGGGATGGATTTCAAGGACTGAATTCCTGAGAGTTTTACACACCCCCCAGACAAATTTCGCGCTGAAACAAGGCCGGATCCAGCAGGAATCTCCCGGAATCCTTCCCTTCTTTCCTCACTTTCCTTTGCTTCCCGTGGCAGAGTCTCCGCTGTGGCCCAAGGAAAAGGTGGATGTGATCGAGGTGGATGAGGGGGCCCCGCTGAGCCTGCAGTGCAATCCCCCACCCGGCCTCCCCGAGCCCGTCATCTTCTGGATGAGCAGCTGTGAGTGGGGAGCGCCTTTCCCACCGGGAATTCCGGGAACGGCGGCTCCGTCACCTCTGGGGTTCAAAATAACCCTGGGTGGGGTTGTTGCTGATAGGTTGGGGTTGGTTCTGTTGGCTTGGGGTTGTTTCTGTTGGTTTAGGGTTGGTCCTGTTAGTTGTTCCTGCTAGTTTGGGGTCATTTCTATCAGTTTAGGGCACTTTCTGCCACTTTAGGGTTGGTCCTGCTAGTTTAGGGTAATTTCTTCTAGTTTAGGGCTCTTTCTGCTAGTTTAGGGTCATGGCTGCTAAGTTAGGGTCATTACTGGTCATTCAGGGTAATTACTGCTAGTTTTGGATACTTTCTGCTAGTTTAGGGTCATTTTTAATAGTTTAGGGTCTTTACTGGTAGTTTAGGGATTTCATAACCACCAATTTTGGGCACTTTCTGCTAGTTTAGAGTAATTTTTAATAGTTTAGGATCGTTACTGGTACTTCAGGGCTGTTTTCTACTTACTCAGGGCATTTTCTGCTAGTTTAGGGTTATAACCACCAATTTTGGGCACATTCTGCTATTTTAGGCTCGTTTCTGTTAGTTTAGGGCCCTCCCTCTTCCTTTGGGCTCACCACCCCTCACACCCCTCGATCCCCCCGCTATTCCTCGCCTCCATAAATCCCGAATTCCCGCAGCCATGGAGCCGATCCCGCAGGACAAGCGCGTGTCCCAGGGCCACAACGGGGACCTCTACTTCTCCAACGTGCTGGCGCAGGACGCGCTGACCGACTACAGCTGCAACGCCCGCTTCCACTTCACCCACACCATCCAGCAGAAGAACCCCTTCACCCTCAAGGTCAAAACCAGTAAGTGGCTCACTGGGAGACCGGTTTGGCCTCCATCCCATGGGATTTTCCCGTCAGGAATCCAGGAAAGGGAAGAGCGGCTCATGTGGTTTGGTTAGGGTGGGGTAAGGACGGGTTTGGGTGAGGAGTGGTGGTTTTTGGGGTGGGAGGGGTTGTGGATTCCTGGTTGTAGGGTTCCAGAGGTGGTTTGGTGTAGGGATTGCCGATTTGGGGTGAAACTGGGAGCGTTTCACGGATGGGGCGTTCCCGCCACCTCCAGGGAAATGCCAATTCCGTGTGCTTGGGATAAAGCTGGGAATGTTTTGACAGAGGTGTGGCATTTCCACTGTCTCCAGGGATGTGTAAAATATCCAGAGGTAACTTGAAGCAGGAATCACCAAATCCCAGTGTTGGGATAAAGCTGGGGGTGTTTCCGAGCAGTTGGGGCATTCCCACCATCTCCAGGGAAATGCAGGAATCAACAATTCCGTGTGTTTGGGATAAAACAGGGAATGTTTCGGCACGGATGGAGTGCTCCTGTCATCTCCAGGGAAATGCAGGGATCAACAATTCCGTGTGTTCGTGATGAATTACAGAGCTTTGACACATCTGGAGTATTCCTACTGTCTCCAGGGAAATGTAAAATATCCAGAGGGGATTTGGTGCAGGGATCACCAATTCCGCATGTTTGGGATAAACTGGAGAGCGTTTCCATATCAGGGAAATTCATCTCCAGGGAAGTGTAAAATATCCAGAGGTAACTTGGACCAGGAATCACAAATCCCACCTCTTTGGGACAAAACTGGGAGTGTTTCCACATTCCCACCACATTCAGGGAAATGTAAAACATCCAGGGATCGTTCCCTGCTTTGGGAAGCTGGAATTGGCCGTGGTTTGCTCCAGGGGATTGGATGTGGAAAAATGGGTGTGGAATGTGGCTGTGGAATGTGGCTGTGGATATTCCTGGGTCTCCTTTGCTCCGGGAGGTGTCTCCAGGAGGGTGGGAGCCTCTGGAATCCACTGGGAGCATCTGGAATCTGGTGGGAGCCTCTGGAATCTGGTGGGAGCCTCTGGAATCTGGTGGGAGCCTCTGGAATCTGGTGGGAGCCTCGGGATGGGCGTCCCCAGGTGTCCCCACCAAGCATCTATGAGGGGACACGAGGGGCTCTCTCCAGAGCCTTTCCCTTGACTCCGGCCTCTTCCAGGGCAGATTTTCCTCCAGGAATGAGAATTCCTGAAGGAAAAGGAATTCCTGGCGTTCTGGGGTGACTCTGGAAGAGGGAATGGGGTCGGTTTGAGGGACACGAGGACCTTGAGCTGTCACAAGGGCTTGAGATGACAAAACCCTCATTGAACATCCACCATCACCGGGCAGGAGCTTCCACTCCTTCCCAACATTCCCAGGAAAATCCGGCTGGGAGGGGCTGGCTGTTTTTTGGGAAGCCCCAGGCGCTCCTGAATGCTGGTGGGAGGAATTTAATTGGAATTCCCGGCAGCCTGAATGAGCCTGAACGTGATGAAAGGGATCTGGGAGTGACGAGTTTTCCGCCTCGGAGTAGCAGCTCCTCCTTGGTGCAAAGCTGGAGTAGGGAAGAAGTGATTTAGATAATTCCAAGGGATTCCTTCCCAGTGCTGGGAATGCAGCTCGTTCATTCTGGATATCATTTATAATTCTGGATATTATTTGTGGATTCTGAATATTTGTCTGTTGGCAGAGCTGGGCAGAGAAAATCCCAGTGTTTCTTTTTTGGGAAAAATCCCGGCAAACAAAGATCTGTGGGGTTTGGAGCCTCCAAGGGCTCCATCCTGACCTATTTATCCAACTCTGGAAGCAAACTGGATGGAATCCTGCTGGATTTTCATGGATTTGAGTTTCCCCCCTGCCGCTCCCCTCACTTCTCTCACACCCCTTCATTCCCAAACCTTGGAAAATAAAATCCTTCTCCTCCAGTTTTCCTTGGGAAACAGCTTCTGTAGGATCAGAGGCAAATTCCACCCCAGGAGCCTCCCAGATTCCTCAAAAAATTTGGAACTGAGGCTTTAATTTCCCATACAAAAAATTCTTTATCCTTAAATGTTGGAAGGGGACGAGGTTGGATTTGTCCCAAGCTCTTGGATCATCTCAGCCTTAATCCCCGAGTTTGGCTCCTTCAAAAAGTCTTCCCCAGCTCCTAAAAAATCATGGAATGGGATGCAGGGGGAAATGGGAAGGTTCCAGGGAATGCCTGAGGGAATTTGTGGTGTTTCTCCAGGTTTGGGGAACTCTTGGGCATTCTCTTTTAACCCCTTGAGGGACACAGGGATTTAAGGCTCCGAAAGTTCAGGAATGTGGCTGTGCCAGGATATTCCCAAACCGGGATTTGGGATGCTGGGGAGGGCAGGGCAGGGCGAGGAATCCCCATTTCCCAGAGAACGAGGGATTCACTTCATTATTCATGGGAATTAAGGGTCAATAAACACCTCAGTGAGGAGCTGGACACAATCTCCACAAATTAAATTGGAATTAAGAAGGATTTTACAGCAGGCTGTGCTCAAAAATTATTATTATTATTATTATTATTATTATTATTATTATTATTATTATTATTATTACTATTACTATTACTATTACTATTACTATTATTATTATTATTACTATTATTACTATTACTATTATTACTGTTGTTATTACTACTACTATTATTATTACTATTATTATTAATTTTTCATCTCCTCCTTGCCTTCTTACATCATTATCCAGCTGTGTCCATCCCATGGGAAAAAACAGCTGAAAAACGGAATTTTTGTAGGCAAAAAAACAGAAGGGAAAATAAAAAAACAAAAACATTTTCCCCTCCAAATTGCTCCAATTTTCGCGTTTTCTCAGAGATTCCAAAGAGGAAAACATTCCAAGGAAATATTTATTCTACAATTCCCACACTTTTAGCTCTTCCCACCCCTTGGAGAAGGAAACCAGCCCCTTTTCCCGCTGTTCCTGGCTGTGTTTGTCCTGGAAGGCGCCGTGCTCCGAGTGCTTTTGGATCCCTGCTCCCACCTGTCCCGTCCTTGCTGTTTTTTGGGAATTCCCGGTGTTCCCCACCCTGTCCCACCCTTGCTGGCTTTTGGAAATTCTCATATCCCCCACCCTGTCCTGTCCTTGCTGGTTTTTGGGAATTCCTTGTGTCCCATCCTGGCTGTTTTTTGGGATGTCCCCATGACCCCCACCCTGTCCTATCCTTGGTGTTTTTCTGGGGAATTCCCAGTGCTCCCCATCCGGGATATTGGTTTTTGGGAATTCCCCCTGTCCCAAATCCTGGCTGTTTTTTTGGGAATTCCCCCTGTCCCAAATCCTGGCTGTTTTTTTGGGAATTCCCCCTGCCCCAAATCCTGGCTGGTTTTTGGGAATTCTCGTGCCTCCCCACCCTGTCCCCTCCTTGTTTTTTGGAAATTCCCCATATCCCCCACCCTCTTCTGTCCATATTATTTTTTAGGAATTCCCTGCCCCTGTCCTTGCCGATTTTTGGGATGTCCTGGCTGTTTTTTTTGGGAATTTCCGTGTGCCCCTCCCACGCTGTCCCCGCCTCCCCCGGCTCTGCTCACGGTGTTTTGTTTAATTGCAGAGAAGTCCCATAACGAAACGTCTTTAGGAAATTCCCCTGCCATGTACCGCGGTGAGTCCACGCTGGCTTTGGCAATCCCGGCTTAACCCAGTCCCGCCTAACCCCACTGACCCCATCCCCTGCCCGCGTCCCCTCTGCTGCCGCCGTGTCCCCGTCGTGGCCGCAGCTTCGCCAAAATTTATCGGAGTAAATCTAAATCCATCCCACAAAACCCCACAAAGTTCCCCCTTTCCGGGTTTGAGAGAGTTAAGCCCGGCTTTAGGGGGTTTGTAGGATCTGCCCCGCCTGGCTGAGCCGAGTTTGGTCCCTCAGGATTTAAACATCAGATCCTCATCCCTCTTTTCTGTGTCTCCAGGAGAAGCATTTCCAGAGGGAACGTTCCTGGTATTTCCAGCTGGACTCAGGCAGGGATAACAAGAGGGGATAAAAAGAGGAATATTTGGGTTTTCCTGAGATCTGGGTGATTTCTGTGCAGAGAGGTTGGGCAAGTGCTGGGTGCTTCCAAGGCTCCTGCCCTGACAGGAAATTCCCTTCGGATTCAGCCCCTGCAGGGAGAATCCCATCCCCAAATCCTAAATCTGGGCAGGGAATTCCCTTTGGATTCTGTGCCTGCTGGGAAAAGCCCATCCCAAACTCCCAGATTTGCCTGGGCAGGGAATTCCATCCGGATTCTGCCACTTCAGGGAGAAGCCCTTCCCAAAATCCCAAAGGATGCTTCAGGCACAAAAACCCCAGGATGGCTGCACCGGGAATGGGCTGGAATTGCCAGGGATGTGTTGGGATAACAAGAGCAGCAGTGAGGGATTTTAGGGAGAGGGAGATGGGGCTGGTTTGGGAATCCTGGGAATGTCACCAGCTCTCCAAAGCCACCACGGATTCCAGCTGCTCCCAGATCCGGAGCTGTCCCAGACAGGATTCCTGCCCTTCCTGCTGCTTTTGGGGCCGGGGTTGTGTGGGGTCAGCTCCGGGAATGTCCCTTGCTGTCCCCACAGTGTCCTGGAGGGAAATCCCTGCTGGAGCTGGAGCATCCTCGGGGCCTGGCACAGCCCAGGGCACAATTCCCACCCCACGGGGACTTCTGGGGACAAGGAAGGCGCTGCCAGCTGGGAGCAGGGAGAGATGGAACGCGGGAGGAGCGGGATGTGCCAGGCCAGGGCACGGCCAAGGGGACTGGGATCGGGAACAGGAGGGTTTGGAGGAAGCTGAGGAGCTGGGAAAGGCTCTGCAGTGGAATCAGCCTGGGAGGAAATGCTGGAATGGTCTGGACAGTCTGGAAATACTTGGAAAAATGGGAAAACGGATTTTCAACAAAATCAGCTTCGGTGGGAGCCACATCAACCACCTGGAAGGGAGGGGATAAGAGATGGGATAGGGACAAAGGGAATTCCAGTGGAGAGTTTTCCTGGATTTCCCTGGAAATCTTTGTCCAGGGAAAAGGAAAATCAGGAAAAAGGGAATTTATGTGCACAATCCCATTCTGTCCCCCTATTTCATGGGTGCGCTGGAGAAACTTCCTGCTGTTTGTGTTGTAACTTTCCCTGGAAAACTTCCTGGCTCCAGAGGATTCAGATCCCCCTCTCCCACCCCTGTGCAGACCTGGACTCCAACCCAGGCCTTAATTAACTCAATAATTAATGAGCTGGGGATAAAAATTCTTACCCTCGCCCCTTTTCCTTGTTGCTGCCCAGCGTTTCTGGAATGACCTGGCTGGGAATGCTGGAGGCTTTGGGATGTGGAGAGGGATGTGAATCCCAAGGATTGGATTGTTGGGGGGAATTTGGGGCTCTTGGCTGTTCTTCCTTGGGGTGCTGCTCTCCACGATCCTGGCTCAGCTCCAGAGGCGGCTGGAAAAGGGGTCTGGAAGGCTGTGAATCCCATTCCCTGGATTTTCCTGAGCTTGGAAATGTGGGATCTGCTGGCAGGGACGTGGAGCACGGGAGATTTGTGGGACACTTGTCCCAAATTCCTCTCCAGGGCTGAGAAAATCACACCAAGTGTCACCCATCCCTTGTTCCCAGGTCTTGGAGTGACGATTCCCAGAATTCTGCAGGCAAACCGGCTGCAGTTATCAGGGGAAAACAATCCAAAAGGATAAATGGAATATTTCATTAGCAGAATTTCCCAGGTTTTTTTTCCTTTTAATGGAATTAAAACCCCGTTTTGACCCTTTTCCTCTCTTTTTTTTTGGCAAACCTGAGGCTGTTCGAGCCTGGCTGTGCCGGGGCTGAGCAGCTGGGATGCGCCAGGATGGGCACATCCCTGGAAAACAGAGCTGACAGAGGAATTTTAGCTGGGAAAGGGACAGCTGGCAGCTCTGGGATGAGAATTGGATATTTCTGGGATGATCCCAGTTCACAGCAAAGCTTGGGAGCAGAGTCGATTTTTAAGCCGAAATAAAGAGCCCTTGGATTTATTTTTCCAGCTCAGATCCATCCAGAGGGATGAGGGAAACCTTGGCACTTCCAGCTGGAACTTCCACATGCTCAGAGCCTCTGGTTCTCAGGGAATTTCTGGCTGATCCCTGTTAGAAACAGCAAAATATTTATTATTTATTAATTTATGTTTATTATTTATTAATTATTATTTATGAATGGTGCTGTGCTGAGGCAAAAATCTTTTTTTTTTTTTTTCCTCTGTGCTGTCCTTAGGTTCATTAAAGCCAGGAGGGTACTAATTAATCTCCCTGATTTTTAATTGCCATCATTAATACAGGCTTGTAGAATCCGGCTTGCTCCGCTTGGCTCTTCCAGTTATCCCACGGGATCTGGAGTGGGAATAAATCCTGATCAAAGCCAATCTTGGCTGATAAAAGAATTAATTCCCACTTTTCTGATTGTGGTGGAGGTTTGGGAGCTCTGCCCCGGGATGGGTTGAGCTGGTTTAACTGGGAATGAAACTTTCTCCAGGAGCAGGGATGCAAACAGACCCGGAGAACTCCGGATAAAACCGAGATTTTCCTGTCCTGGGAATCCATTAATCCATAACTGACTAAACTGGGAGCGCACTGGGAGTTTGTGGGAGCCGCGGGATGTGGGCGCGGAACCAATTCCAAGGATTCCAGGGATGAATCCTGGGCTTGGGTTTTCCTTCCCTAAGGTGGGAATTCCAGGATGAATTCCTCTCCTCAATCCCCTCCTCTTTCCCCTGCCGCAGCTCTGGAAGTTTCTCAAAATTCGCAAAATTCCCAAAATCCTGGTTTCCTCCCACTCATGGAGTCAAGGAAATTTTGGGGCATCCCAAATCCTGCTCTGGCGCCGGGATGGTCTCTCCCCATGGATCACTCTAGGATTTTTTGTTGTCCCTGTTCCCATCCCATCCCTTTCCTAATCCCATCACTCCCATCCCTGCTACTTCTGCTTTCCCGCCCATCTCATCCTGTTTTGTCCTCACTGATCCCGATCTAGGTCAATCATTCCACTTCTTAATGGAATTTTTTCCATGAATAATTAATTTTTTCGCCCTGCAAAGAGGCCTTCACTGTGTGTGGATCCGTAGGGAATTGTCTCGTGTCTTCCCTTTGGTTTTTTTCCCCGTTAAACTTCCCTGTCCAGCTCTAAATGGGTCATTCTGGTGGCTGAGCTGTCCCTTTCCAAGGGGAACCGTCCTTCCAGGCCTCCAGGAAAGCTGGAAAATCTCCTTGGTGCTGCTGGAGCCCCGGGCTTGCTCCAAATCCTGGAGATTTCCGTGGAAAAGCAGCTCCGGGTCTGAATAAACCCTTCCCATGCCCATTTTTCCTGTTGTCCTTTGTTGTGTGTTACATCCATCAGTATTTCTCAATTCTATCTGATTCCAGCCCACTTTCCAGAGGCAGGGAGGGCAGGAAAAGCGGGAACTGATGGAATGGGGACCTTCTCCAGCACTCGGCTCCCCCTGCCGCTCCTTCTCCTCCCTGCCGGCCAAACTTCCTCTCTCTCTCCCCTTCTTTTATTTTTTTCAATCCTAAATTTGTTTGGAGCCCTCCTTTCCTTTCCAGGCGCATTCCCGGGTGAGTTCAGAATCCCGGGATGGCCGGGGAGGTGACGCTTTCCATGATTTCCGTGAGACTTTTAAAAGACCCGTGTTTTGTTTTCTTTGTTTTGTTTTTTTTTTGTTTTGTTTTGTTTTGTTTTTCCTTCTCTCCCACTGATTCCAGCCCGAGGGATCACGGAAACCACTCCCAGCTTCATGTATCCCTACGGAACTTCCAGCAGCCAGATGGTGCTCCGAGGGGTGGATCTCCTGCTGGAATGCATCGCCTCCGGAGTGTATGTACCACGGAGAGGGTGATCCTCGGCGATCCCCAGCGGGATCGGGGCATGGAATCACCCCTGGACTGGGAAAAAGGGATCATTCCCTCCTTTTTAGTTGTTAACAACGCTCCCACAACCTGCTCAGCACACGGAGCTGAGGCTTCCGGGTGTTTTCAGATCCTTATCCAAGGATAATTCCCCACTGGTTTGTTCTAGGTTGGGAATGTCCTGGGAGCTTCTCACCACACCGGGTGGGAGGACATTCGTGTCCCTCAGAAGTGTCCTGGGCTCGTGGTCCTGCCCAAACCATCAGAGCATGGTCAGGCACGAGCTTTGAGGTCCCTTCCGCCCCAAACCATTCCAGAATTCCATGATCCTGCATTCCCAGGGGGATCAGGAGGAAAACGCTGTTCCTGGAATGCTCCAGGCTGTGGTTCAGGGGTGGTGGCGGGAAGGAGGGTGATGGGAATAAAGGTGGACCTTTAGCTCAGAGCTTCCCCCTGGGTTTTAGTGGTTCCCAGGATGGGAATTTCACTGTTATTTCGGAATAACAATTCCTTACTTGAGAATCATTCCCTTGCCTTTGGAAAAGCTCTGATCCGCTCCCCTCTCCTCAGACCAGCACCGGACATCATGTGGTTCAAGAAAGGCGGGGAGCTCCCGGTGGGCAAAACCAAGCTGGAGAACTTCAACAAGGCCCTGCGCATCTCCAACGTGTCCGAGGAGGACTCCGGGGAATATTTCTGCCTGGCCTCCAACAAGATGGGCAGCATCCGCCACACGATCTCGGTGAGAGTGAAGGGTACGTCGCCTTTACCTTCCCTCTTTTGGTCCTGGCCGCCTGCAGCAGGGAGGGGACGTTCATGGAATGCTGGGGAGGGACAGTGGGGCCTTTCCCTGAGCCCGTGTCCTTCAGGGAATCATGGAAGGGGTTGGGTTGGATTTAAAGATCAGCCACTTCCACCCCCTGGGAATTCCACACATTCCGTGTTGCTCCAAGCAGCATCCAGCCAGGCCTTGGACACTTCCAGGAATGGAACAGCCACAGGTTCTCTGGGAATTCCATCCCAGACCCTCCCCATCCTCTCAAGGAATGATTCCATCCCAATATCCCATCTAAATCTTCCCTTTCTCAAATTAAATCTTGTCCAAACAGCCCCAAAAGCAGCGGGAGATGGGATCCCACTGACGGAAATGGTGGTGGGTTTGTGTGGCCAAGGAGAGGGAAAGGGGGTCTCCTCCTTCACCAAATCCCGGGAAAACCAGGATTTCCATCTCCTTCCTCCCCCAGGGAGCGTTGGAGGGGGGATTTTGGGGTGGTGCCGCTGTCCCTGTGTCATCGGGGCGGGGCTGTTTTCCAGCTGCTCCCTACTGGCTGGATGAGCCGGAGAACCTGATCCTGGCCCCCGGTGAGGACGGCAGGCTCGTGTGCCGGGCCAACGGGAACCCCAAACCGTCCATCCAGTGGCTGGTGAATGGAGAGCCCATCGAAGGTGAGGGAGGGAGAGACTGGGCCTCCTTCTCCAAAACCCCAGCCAAAATTCCAGCCAACGATATCCTGGCTGAGCACAAGCCAGAGTGACTTCCTTCTCCAAAATCCCAGCCCAAATCCTGACCAACGATATCCTGGCTGAGCACAAGCCAGAGTGACTTCCTTCTCCAAAATCCCACCAAAATCCCAGCCCAAATCCTGACCAACGATATCCTGGCTGAGCATGAGCCAGAGTGACTTCCTTCTCCAAAATCCCAGCCCAAATCCTGACCAATGATGTCCTGGATGAGCATGAGCCAGAGTTACTTCCTTCTCCAAAATCTCAGCCAAAATCCCACCAAACTCCCAGCCTAGGATCTTGTGGATGAGCACGAGCCAGAGTTGCTTCATCCTCCAAAATCCCAGCCCAAATCCCAGCCCAAATCCAGTCACTGATCCCGTGGCTGAGCACAGGCCAGAGCTGCTGCTGGGCTCCAGCTCCCACATGGGCTCCACGTGAAGCCCCAGCTTGTCTGGGATGGGCCCAGTTCACCCCGTGGCTCCCAGCTGTGGCTCCGGAGCTCACACACCATCACCGGGTTTGATCCGGGCCGAGCTGGGAAGACGCTCCATGGTGTTATGGGGTGGATTTCCATTCGGAATCGAGTCGAAGGAGTTGTCCTTGTTTTGCAGCATCTCCCCCCAACCCGAGCCGGGAGGTGGCCGGGGACACCATCGTGTTCCGGGACACGCAGATCGGCAGCAGCGCCGTGTACCAGTGCAACGCCTCCAACGAGCACGGCTACCTGCTGGCCAACGCCTTCGTCAGCGTGCTGGGTGAGTCTGCGGGAATGGGAGCATCCAAACCTCAAATTTCCACAGAATCCATGGATGGGTTGGGTTGGAAAGGACCTTAAAGCCCAGCTCAAAGCTCACCTTGAAAGGGTGGATGTGGCACTCAGTGCCAAGGTGGAGTTGGGTCGTAGGTTGGACTTGATGATCTTTTCCAACCTTGCTGGAAATCTTTTCCAATCTTTTTCCGAGCAGTTGGTTCTGGGATTCATCTAAAATTCCACTCTCTTGCCTTGCATGGGGGATGGAACCTTCCACTATCCCAGGGTGCTCCAACCTGGCCTTGGAAACTTCCAGGGATCCAGGGGCAGCCACAGCTTCTCTGGGAATTCCATCCCAGCCAGGAATTTTTTCCCAATATCCCACCTAAACTCTCCTATTTTAGTTTCAAATCACTCCCCTTTATCCTATTACCACATTCCCGTGTAAAAGTCTCTCTCTTGGTTCTTCCAAGTTCTCTTTTCCCTGCAAAAGTTTTCCATGAGTTTTTCCCTTTGCTGCCCTGAGGGGAGGCACAAAGGGACACAGGCTTTGGAGCAGGAATCCGTTGTCATGGATTCAAAGCAGGCAAAGGCTGGGCAAATCTGGGGATATGAGTCACAAAACCAGGCTGGAAGGAGAGGGAAGGGGAGGTGAGAGGGAATGGAGAAGCTCTACTGGGTTTTGAAAGTGCCAGTAGGAAAAGTGAACCAAAAAAAAAACCATGGAAAAGGCTGGAAAAGAGCAGCAGAATCCATTTTTTCTCCTTCTCCACGGCTGGAATTTTGGCTGTTGGCAGATGTTCCCCCCCGGATCCTGGGGCCCCGGAACCAGCTGATCAAGGTGATCCAGAACAACAGGACCCGCCTGGATTGTCCCTTTTTCGGGTCTCCCATCCCCACCCTACGCTGGTAAGAGCCAGATCCCGCCCCTCTCCATCCCGAGGGGTGGGAAAGGGGGGGTTTCCTGCTTTTCCTTCCCTTCCAACAGCACTTTGTGGTGTTGGGAGGTTTAAGAACGGCCAGGGGAACATGCTGGACGGAGGCAACTACAAAGCCCACGAGAACGGGAGCTTGGAGATGTTCATGGCTCGGAAGGAGGACCAGGGAATCTACACCTGCGTGGCCACCAACATCCTGGGGAAAGCTGAGGCCCAGGTCCGCCTGGAGGTCAAAGGTAGGGGCACTGAGGCACCAAAACCTTGGATCTGCTGGAAGTCCCAGCAGAAATAGTTGAGGTCAAAATCTTGGATCTGCTGGAAGTCGCAGCAGAAACAGTTGAGGTCAAAATCTTGGATCTGCAGGAAGTAGTTAAGGTCAATGTCTTGGATTTTCTGGAAGCTGCATCAGGAATAATCCTTGAGGTGGAGTGGGTTGGTTGTGGCTGATCTGATCTTCCAGCGGGTCGGAGCTGGGAGCCTTAAAACGGTGGAGATTCCATTTTAATGTTGGGAAAACTGAGGCTGGGGGTGGTGGAAGGGCTTGGGTTGGGTCTCAGGCTGGGAGATTCCATCAGCAACGCCAACACTGACCCCAAGTGCTCCTCGGGGTCAGCTGAGGACAGTGAAACATTTTTGGAATTGTTTTTACCCCACTCAGCAATCTGGCTGCTGACTTAAAAAAATGTGGTTTTTTTTAAAGGCTCAGCACCAACTCATGATTCATAAAATTAATTTATTTCTTCAAAGCTGGACAAACACCCCAAGTGGGCTTGTCCTTCCCAAGTAACCCCGCTCTCGTTGAGTCCCTGATCCAAGGGATCCAGGGTGTTGGGACATGACCCTTTGTGACCCCATGCTGACCCCACCAGGACCATGAGGGGTCCCGAGGAGTTTGGGACATAACCCCTGACCCCATGCAGACCCCACCAGGACCATCAGGGGCCCTGAGGAGTTTGGGACATAACCCCTGACCCCATGCAGACCCCACCAGGACCATCAGGGGTCCTGAGGAGTGTGGAACGTGACCCTTTGTTTTTGACCCTCTCCAGACCCCACCAGGATCGTGAGGGGCCCCGAGGACCAGGTGGTCAAGAGGGGCACCATGCCCCGGCTCCACTGCCGTGTCAAGCATGACCCCACGCTCCGGCTGATGGTCACCTGGCTCAAGGACGATGCCCCTCTGCACCTGGGGAACAGGTCTGTGCCCAAAAATTCCATGGATTTCTCTCCCAGAATTGTTGGATTTTTTAGCAGAACATTCCAGGAGTCCCCAGGGATAAATATTGAGCTCCCACCTAAGCAACATTTGATGTTTTTTGACACTTTTAATCTCATTGACTCCCTCCAGCAATTCCAGCTGATTCATCAGCAAATCCAGATTTTGCTGCAGGTTTTATCCCTGGATATCTTGGGACATCTTCATAAAACCTGAGAATTCATAACAAGCCGCTCCGAAATTAATGTTTCTCTGCTGTGGCTGGCACAGCTTTAATTTCCTTTCCCTACCTGACTCCCCTTTCTTGTGAGGCAAGATCTGATCCCAGGGCACGAGCCCGGGGTTGGCTGTTGTCCTAAAAATGTGATTATTCCCCAGATACACCACAGGGCGCATGATTCCTGAGGAAATGAGCTTTCCCAGAATAACCCAGCACATCCTTAGCTGATAAAACCTCCAGACCGGAGATGTTCTCCTGCTCTGGTTGGGTTTCCCAGCTGGATTCTGTCAGGGAACATCCAGCCTTCAACTAAATACATTGGGGCAGAATTTTGGGATGCTGTTTCCTTGAAGGATGAAGAAGGAGGAGGATGGTCTGACGATCTACGGCGTGACTGAGAAGGACCAGGGCGATTACACGTGCGTGGCCAGCACGGAGCTGGACAAGGACTTGGCCAAGGCCTATCTCACCGTGCTGGGTAAAGCCCTCCTGACCCCACAGCTGAGTGCTTGGCTTTGAGAGGGACACCCCCACCTCGAGATTGGGCTGGAAGTGGGGTCTGAGCTCCAGGATTGTCCCCTGGATGCTCAGGGAGATGCTGGCAGAGCAGGGGTTCCATTCTTGCAGGATTTGCTGCCTCGTCTCAGATGATGGCACCGAAATGGTGCAAAAAAATCTTGGCATTTGAGGGCAAAATATTAAACAGGAATGGCTGCATACAGCCCAAATATCCCCAGGTGGATGTTGAAGATCTGTGAGAAAAGTCCTAAATTTGGGGGTGAATTCAGTGGGGTGTTGGGGTGCTGAGTGGGATTGGGGCTGAGCCAGCTCCTCCTGGCCCTGTGTCCCCTTTGTGTGTCCCCTCTGCAGCACAGCAGGGACAAACTTCATTCCCCTTTTGTGCCACTGCAAGCTCTGCTTGGCAAGCGTGGATTTATCATCCCCCGGCCACCTCAGATTCCCGGGAATGCCACAACCTGCCAGTGCCCCTCCACAACTGGAACAGGAATCCCAAATCCCAAATAATTCCCCTGGGCTTGATTTATTTCCCCTCCTTTCCCCTAATGGCTCATTAACCCCACATCAGGCTGATATTTCCCTTTTGCTGTCAGCTACAAGTATGGGTAAAGCACGGAGGTCTCTGGGGGAAGGATATTCCTGCTCTGCTTCCCAAACTGGATTAATTCCCGCTGAAATCTGGAACTTTGTTTGCCAGGTTCTCCTTTGGCCACCCAAGCTTAAACTAACCCGGTTAACAAGCACTGTCTTACCTTGCAGCCGTCCCCGCTAATCGGTTGAGAGATTTACCCAAAGGTAATCGTCACTAATTCCTCGCCTTCCTTTTATTTCTCCACCTTGGTTTTGGTTTTTCCTCACCAGCAATTCCAAGAGAAAAGGGGGGCAGCTGGAAAAACCGGGGGATGATGGTTCCAAGTTGTCCTTGAAGGAGCTGAAGCTCCAAATCCTCTCCAAGTTGTCCTCAAAGGAGCTGATTTTAACAAGTGCTGTCCAAATTGTCCTTGAAAACTCATCCATGGGTAGAAAGCTCCTGTTCTGCCACATTTTTGTGTGCCACGGTGGCAGTTCCTGAGTGCAGCAGTCGCTTGAACTGCACTTGAAAATCCTGATGGGAAACAAAAACAACAACCTGTGTGGAGTCCCTTCATTTTTACCTGGAATTTATTCCCATTATTGCACAAGCTGGTCCTTGTGACCTGATTAAAAAAAACCAGGGAATTTCTATCAAATTTATGTTTCCACTGAGGTTTTGTGTCCTTTCCCTGCTTTTCATTTGTATTTCTCTGTGTAAGGTCACAAATCCCCCTAAACCAGCACCTGGTGCTTCCCCCATCACTTTTTTTTGGGAAAGGCAGGATTTTTCCTGGAAAGGCAGGATATTTCCTGGAATGGCAGGATATTTCCTGGAAAGGCAGGATTTTTCCTGGAAAGGCAGGATTTTTCCTGGGAAAGGCAGGATTTCCAGGCAAGACACTGTCAGAAATTGCCACATTTGTATTTTAAAAATCACTCTGGTGAGTTCTAAGAGCTAAAGAGCTGCAGGACGTGGATTGTGCCCTGGAGCATGTCCTGCCCACAGGGCTGGGAGAGGTGATGGGAGCTGGGACTTGCTCCTGGGACAATTCCAGCCTCATTTATCCCATTCCAACAGAACGACCTGACCGGCCCCGGGACTTGGAGCTGTCGGATCTGGCCGAGAGGAGCGTGCGGCTGACGTGGATCCCTGGCGATGACAACAACAGCCCCATCACAGGTCTGTCCCCAAAATCCCAGTCCCCCTCCCTCTTCCCAGCGACGGAAAATCCCTTCCCATCCAAACCCTTCACCCACCCCTTCCCGCTCTTCCCAGACTACATTGTCCAGTTTGAGGAGGACCGCTTCCAGCCGGGAGTGTGGCACAACCACTCCAGGTATCCCGGGAGCGTCAACACGGCCCTGCTGAGCCTGTCCCCGTACGTGAATTACCAGTTCCGGGTGATCGCCGTCAACGACGTGGGCAGCAGCGTGCCCAGCCTGCCCTCCGAGCGCTACCAGACCAACGGGGCACGTGAGTTCTTCCCAGGCCTTTTGTCCTTGGGATCCACCGCTCTCCATGGAGGCTCTTCCCTCCGTCCCAGGAATAGGCTGGCAAGGGCGGCGGTGGAATTTTCTCTATGGAATTCTCAAGCCTGTCTTCCCCTTCCCTTCAGGGAAGCAGATTTATGCAGAAGTCACTCGTTTATTTAAAAAAAAAACACCTGGTTTTCCTTCTTTTCCTTAAAGGGAAGATTCCTAAAGGAATTCTTCCAGTCCTTTCAGACTACAGGAAGCTCGGAAATCTGTAGGAAAATCAGACTCAAGTGCAAATATTGTTAATTATTGGCTGCTGTTGAAGCTGGTGGATGCTGTGGGGGTGGTGAAGCCCTGGCACAGATTATCCAGAAAAAATGTGGCTGCCCCATCCCTGGAAGTGTCCAAGGCCAGGTTTGATGGAGCTTGGAGCAGCCTGGAATAGGGGAAGGTGTCCCTGCCTGAGGCAGGGGGTGGAATTGGGTGATTTTAAGATCCCTTCCCACCCAAATTCTGTGACAAAAGAGCCAAACAAGCTCCAATCCACAACCAAGACCTGAGTTTGTCTGCTTTGTCGGAGAATATTTGGGAAAATTCCAGGCTAGGAATTCACAGGAATCGCAGCAGCTCTGCTGCATTTCTTCCTTTACCCATTCCGGGGAGATTTTTTTGGAGGATCTGCTGGCATCTAGTGTTGGCTCCCAACAGTGCCCGCCGTGTTTCAGGCTCGAGGTGACAAAACTCTGCTCCCTCCACAATGGTTTCCTTTCAAAGATTTAGGACATTTAGGGAACAAAAAAGAGCCTCCTAAATAAATGGCCTGGTTTTCCAGAGGACTGAGAGTCTCGTGTCCCATTAACCTGAATGGGAACTTCTGGAAAAATCAGGCCATTAACTTGGGTCTTGGAAGGATTTTCGGCTTGCAGGGTTTTAACCGCTCAGTGGTTGTTTTTTTGACATTGAAAAATTCATTGCTTTGGTTTTTAATGTGAATTTCAGGTCCCGAAGTAAATCCAACGGGAGTTCAAGGGGCTGGGACCCAAAAAAACAACATGGAGATAACGTGGACCGTGAGTTCTTCTTGGATGCCTTTTGGGATGGAGTTGCAGGATGAGGGGGAATGGGTTCAGAGTGCCGGAGGGCAGGGGTAGACGGGATGTTGGGAATAAATCCTTCCCTGGGAGGGTGGGGAGGGGCTGGGAGGGAATTCCCAGAAAACCCATGGCTGCCCCATCCCTGGGAGTGTACAAAGCCGGGTTGAAGCAACCTGGGATCATGGAAAGTGTCCCTGCTCATGGGGGTGGAATGGAATGGGATTTCAGGTCCCCCCCCAACCCAACCCATTCCAGGATTCCATGAAATACAGAGCAGAAGGTACAGGAAAGGCCGTTTTTTATTTCTGTGATAAAAAGAATAATAAAAAAAAATTCAAAATCAAATAAGTCAAAGACGTGACACCCAAAGATGCCGAATTCCAGACTCTGCCTCCCGAGCATGCCCCGAAGACAAATCCTTGAGCAGCTCAGGGGATTTCTGGAGCTGCTCCCTGCACCAGCAGGTGTCAGCCACAAATCAGGGATGAGCTGTGAGGAGGGTTGGAATGGCAGCGGGAATAGAGACTGGAATACGGGGATTGTAGATTATGGGATATTTATATAATATAAATGGAATATATAATTCTATATATAGGATATAATGGAATATAATTCTATATTTTGCACATCTTTGATTTATTTTATATAATATGTAGATAAGGAATCTGGGCTAGTGGAAGTGTCCCTGCCCATGGAAGGAGCTTGGAATTTAAATCCCTTTCAAGCCAAATGATTCCTGGAATAAAATCCAGGATTTTGTGAATAAAATTGTCCTCTCTGAAGGACAAGAACTCTCCTTGGGGACAAAACCTTGCCTTCCTTTGGGATTTGCTGATGGAGCCTGGAATAAGACCCCACTGCTGAGCAGAACCTCTGGATCTCCTTGTCGGAGAAATCCAATTGTTCTTTTTTTGGGGTTTTTTTTTTCCCTCCTTCTCACTTTCCCCTTCTCTGTTTCGCTCCACTGAAGCCTCTGAATGCAACTCAGGCTTATGGGCCCAACCTCAGGTACATCGTGAGGTGGCGGCGGCGGGACCCCCGCGGGAGCTGGTACAACGAGACCGTGCGGAACGCGCGGCACGTGGTGTGGAACACCCCCATCTACGTCCCCTACGAGATCAAGGTGCAGGCCGAGAACGACTTCGGCAGAGCCCCGGAGCCCGACACCTACATCGGATATTCCGGGGAGGATTGTGAGTATTCCCTCAGCTGCAGGTGGGGTTTTGGGGGTGATCCCATCCAAGGGCAAGGAGTGGCCGGGATGTGGGTGGGGCACTGCGGGATTTGGGACAAAAAATCCACTTTGAGTTTGGACAAGCAATGGAGATCCTGGGCAGTGGAAGGTGTCCCTGTCCATGGCCACCAGGGCTGTGGAAGATGTTGCCATCCATGGCCACCAGGGCTGTGGGGAGGTGTCTCTGTTCATGGCCACCAGGGCTGTGGGAGGTGTTCCTGTCCGTGGCCACCAGGGCTGTGGGAGATATCACCATCCATGGCCACCAGGGCTGTTGGAGATATCGCCATCCATGGCCACCAG
>NC_031795.1:4711426-4722724 GCF_001522545.3 Parus major | reverse complement strand
CTGCCCGTGGCCACCAGGGCTGTGGGAGGATCTGGATGAGCTTCCAAGTGCGTGTGTTGTATGGAGGCAAAGCAGGGAGATCAAGGTTCCTCCTGCCTCTGTTTGAGGGGTGGGATGGGTTAAAAATCCCCAAAATCCACAAAAATTGTCCCAAAAATAGTCAGATCTGAGCTGCTTCGCTCCGGGTCTCTCCACAGAACAGAAGCTGTAGAAAGGAGGAGAAGCCATTTACCTAAAACTGGATCAAAAGCAAATTGATCAAATTCCAATTAAAAATATGGAAATGAGTTTTTTTCCGGAACTTTGAGGTCCAGCTTTGGGACAGGTGAGGCAGGAAAGGGTTGGATGTGCTGGGATCCCTCACCTGGACAGGGAGGTGAGCCAGACCCTTCCCTGCAGCAGGAATTTCCGCTTTTAGCTGGATCAGGAATGTTCTCCTGATGGCTGGAGGAGCGAAATCACATTTTATTTTCATTCCATGGAAGAGGGTGGACACATTGTGAGGCTGCTGCTCACGGGATTTGGGAAAAGCACAGCAGGGGGTGTCCAGCTGTCCAGCTGTCCGAGCTCCAGGGTCATTCCAGGTTCCTAACAGCCACTCCGCTTTATCCCTGCCCGCCCAGATCCCAAGGCTGCGCCCACGGATGTCAGGATCAGAGTCTTAAACAGCACTGCCATAGCTCTGACCTGGACCCGGGTGCACCTGGACACCATCCAGGGACAGCTCAAGGAGTACCGAGTGAGCAAATCCCAAATTCCCCAAATCCCCGCCCAGCACTGACCGTTAACACAGCTAAACCTCCCAAAATTCCCAGCTGGATCCCAGGGATGGAGCTGCTGGATGTGGGGATGACAGAAAACTTCCTCTGCTCGCCAGGAGCCGTTGGGTTTGGGGCAGCACCAAGGATTTGCTCTTGGGGGTGTTGGGGTGAGGTTGGGGACATCTCCTGTTGCTTCCTCTGGGCTTGGCTGCAGGATTTGGGATGCCCCAAGAAAACCAGGAGGGATTGGGATGGTCCTGACCACTGAGCAAAGGGGCTCTGAGAGAGTGACCCCAACCAGGTCAGGTTTTGTGTCATCCCCAAAATACTGACAGCATTTTTTACTGATCAACAACCCCTGCAAAGCTTAAACCCGCAGTCAGGACTAACTGGGCGCTAAACCAGCGTGGTTCCCTGTTTTTCCGGGTCTTTCCAGGTTTATATTTAATTTTTATCTGTCTTTCTGGATTTATATCTAATATTTAATACTTGCTGCTGATGCACAGAGGATGGAGCCATTCAAACCAAGCCAAACCCTGAGCAGGGCCCTTCCCCAGGCATTAAAACATTCTCAAAACCTCATGTCCGGCAAAGAATCCCAACATTCCCAAGCCGATCATCTCCTGGCTCTGCTTTTCCTGATTCTGGGGGATTTTCTGAATGGATTCTTGCTTCTGAATGAAATAGGATTTACACTCAGGAGCTAGAATGGGAGATTTCCCAAATTCTGGCTTTTATTTGTGCCTGGGTGTGCCCCACCTTTCCTTGTCTGCCACTACTCCGAGTGGAAAGGGAGAATCACTCGGAATTTAATCCTTGGGAATTAGGAACAGCTTTAGTCTGAGCCCAGTGGTTTTACTCTGTGTTTTGAGAAGCTCTCAACCCCCTGCTCAGCCTCTTCCTCAGGTAACACCCCCCATTTTCCTCATGGAGCTTCACTAATTCCTCTAAAAACTTCCACAACCCCGAGCCGCCCTTAAAGGCAAAATTCTGCTTTTTAACACCTAAAACCCCAAAAAACCTCTGATTAAACGGGAAAAAGCTTCACCTGGCCTGCCTGTTTCTTGAAGGCCTATTTCTGGAGAGAGAGCAGCTTGCTGAAGAACCTTTGGGTCTCCAGAAAACGGCAGTTTGTGAGTTTTCCTGGAGACCGCAACCGGGGCACCGTGTCCCGGCTGTTCCCCTACAGCAACTACAAGCTGGAGATGGTGGTCACCAACGGCCGAGGGGACGGGCCCCGCAGCGAACTGAAGGAATTCCCCACCCCTGAAGGAGGTATGTTCCCACTGGGAATGTTTTCCCACTGGGAGAGGTTTGGGTGGAGCTGAGCCGCAGCTGAGGAGGGATTTTAGCTGAGCGTCACCTGGGTGCTGTCGCTGTCGGTGACGCCGCTGAAGGCACAGCTGGATTTGGCTCCTGACCCCTTCAGCATTCCCAAAAATCCCTGTCAGGTGCTCTGGACATCTCAGCCAAGAAGATTTTGGGCTGAACGAGAGAAATATTTGCAAAACCCTCTCCTAAGCACAGCTCCGTGCCCTTGATTTGCTGCCTGAGCTCTAAATGTCCCTGAGCCACGGTTTGGGGACGTGGCAGCTCTTGGATCCATCCCGGAAAGGGCAGGAAAACCTTCCCAGGACCTTCAGGAATCACCAGTTCCTCCACCAGGCTTTTAAGGCAAGAGCACCTCGTTCTTGTGTCAAGGATGAACTCAAGGGTTTAATTTTGTCGCTGGCACAGGAGCTATTTATAGACACGCCGATAATTCCGAGTTGGAGCCGCAATTCCAACAGCTGGAAGTGACTTTTCCTACAGCGCAGGAGGGAACTCAGGCACAGAAGGTCACAAAAACGCAGGAAAAGATTTGCAAGTCCTGTCTCAAAATATTTTGGGGTCTCCCCTTTTCTCTTCCTCCCCATCCCACCCCGATGTCTTTCAGCGCTGCCTGTTCCTTCACAATTCCTTGGGAAAATCCCCATTTTAAAGGATTTTCTGTGGACAATTGAGGTTGTTTCAGAGGAGAGGTTTCAATTCCTGTAGGTTTTGCAGGCAGGGGCATTGTGACCCTATTTCTGGGGGATTTGGGCTGGCTTTGGACATTTGGGGTGATGATAAGGACATGTAGGTAGCGTTAATTAATAATTACACTGGATTTCACTCTTATCATTGGGAAAATGTGGATTTTAATTTTTCCTACATCACCGAGCACTTTTATCGACTCAAACTAACCTTGAGGAGGCTGAAGGATATCCTGAACAACTAAAAATAAATCCCTGAGCTCTCCCATCTCTCTTCCCCCAATTAAGACAGCGCAATTAGGAGGAAATCAGGAGAATAATTTAACTCCAGGCTGGATAATTCTTTCCTTCCTTCAATAGTCAAAGCAGCGATAATCCCGAACATTCCTAAGGGTGAGGAGCAGTGGGCAGCAACTCCTTGGGGGGAGATCTCTGGAATTCCGTTTCCCAGTGATTTTTTGGGATAAGAGAAGCCATTTTAGGGGTTCAAAGAGAGGAATCTTTGGGATGAAAACCTTGGGATGTGAGCTGGGTATAAGGAAGGTCAGGAAATTTGGGTCCAGCGGAAGTAGGGCTGGAGTTAAGAGAAGTTTTCGGGATATTTTGTGTTTCTAAGGGAGAAATTTTGGGGATGAAAACCTTGGGGTGGGCAGGGTGTGTAAGGAAGGCCAGAAAGATTGGGTCCAACAGGAGAGATGGAGCTGGAGCTGCATTCCAGCTTCTGTGGCCTCTCTGGTCCCACGGGATTTGGATCACGCCAGAGCTGCTCCGCTTTTCCTCCCTGCTGAAAACCCCACCTGGCTCAGGGTTTTTGGGACAAATCCTGGTGTGATCCATTCCAGGTGTTTCTGTGTGGGAATTTCCGGGTCTCCAGGGCGTGGCCCAGCCCGTGGCGGGTGCAGCAGTGCGAGGTTCGTTACCCCGTGTGTGTTTTCTCCTCCCTCCCCTCTCCTCCCCGCTCCCCTCCAAGTGCCCAGCTCCCCCAGGTACCTGCGGATCCGACAGCCCAACCTGGAACTCATCAACCTGGAGTGGGATCACCCCGAGCATCCCAACGGGATCATCACAGGATACACCCTCCGATACCAGCCCTGTACGTCCCACGTCTTCTTCCCGGTGATAAATCAGGAAATCCTTCCCTTCCCGCTTTTTGCCAGGGCAGGGAGATCCGTGAGGAACTGGAGACTTCCACAGTGGGAAAAACTGGTGTTGGGGAGGGTCCTGGACATCTGTGGGAGGGAGGGGAGGGATGGTGGGTGCTCAGCAGCTCCTCAGACTCAGCTTTGGAGGGAAAATCAGCTGGATCTTGGATTTGGGAAGATTTTGGGTGCAGACAGAGTAGTTTTTGTGCTCATCCAAACTCAAGATTTAGGAATTGATACCCCAGGGTGTGGGGCAGTAGAAAGCACCCAAAGGTCCCCCCCAGCAGGTCCCCAAGCCAGGGTGTCACCAAGTGCCCCAACCCAGCCGTGTTCAAGAGCAGCAGAGCTCTGAGCCTCGCAGTGACCCCACAGTGACCCCACAGTGACCCCACAGTGACCCCACAGTGACCTCACAGTGACCCCACAGTGACCCCACAGTGACCCCACAGTGACCCCACAGTGACCCCGCAGTGACCCCACAGTGACCCCACAGACCCTCCAGGGGGTGAGGGATGAGCTGGACACCCCAGGAATTCCTGGCCCAGCCTGCCCTGCCTTCCCTCTGCAGTTAACGGGACCCGGAAGGGCCAGACGGTGGTGGAGAACCTGTCCCCCAACCAGACGAGGTTCACCCTGCAGAGGTCAGACCCCATCTCCCGCTATCGCTTCGTGCTCCGCGCCCGCACCCAGGTGGGAGAGGGAGAGGCCCTGGCGGAGGAGTCGCCGGCGCTGCTGGATGAAGGTAAGGGCAGCACCCGGCTCTGCCGAGGGGATGGAGTGGGATAGGATGTGTCAAACCCAAAAAACAGCATGGTGGCACGCCATGGAACAGCCCAAAAATGGCATCATGACAGGCCATGACAAATCTCAAAAATGTCGTCGTGACAGGCCCTGGAACAGCCCAAAAATGACATTGTGACAGGATGTGGTAACCCAAAAAAGGCTGTGGCAAATCTGAAAATGGCATCGTGAGGGGCCAGGGAACAGCCCAAAAATGGAACCAGGGAATCCAAAAAACCAGGAATGCGATGGCCACTGAGGTGGAGGTGGCCCAAGGTGGCAATAAAAACCCAGCTGAGGTGACCTAGAGACTCTCCTGTGCTCCAGGGAAGCTCCTGGCTGTCCCCCAGGGTGGGACATTCCTCGTGTGCCCTGGAGCAGGAGGATTTTTGCTGAATTTATGTTTTATGCCAAGAGAGGGCAGAGTGAGATGGGATTCCGGAAGGAATTCCTCGCTCGGAGGCTTTGGAAGCACAGGCACGGAGAGGTTGTGGATGCTGCAGCATCCCTGGAAGTGTCCAAGGTCAGCTTGGAGCCACCTGGGATGGTGAAAGTGTCCCTGGGTGGGACTGGATGAGATTTCAGGTCCTTTCCAACCCAAACCAATCCATGATTTTGGGATCTCGCTCTCTTTGTGCCGAGGGTGAAGCTCTGATTTGTCCCTCTGTTTCTGTGTGAGCTCAACAGGGGCAGCTTTGGGGGATTTTTGGGTGTAGGGACCTCAGTGCCACCTCCGAGTCACCCCATGGACATCAGCTGACCCTAAAAGCCTCCAGACCCCTAATTTCAGCCCCATAATTAGATAAAGCCACCTCCCTGTCACACCATGGGCATCACCTGACCCTAAAAGCCTCCAGAGCCCCAGTCTTGGCCCAAATAATCAGATAAAACTCCTGGTGCCACCTCCCTGTCACCCCATGGGCATCACCCGACCCTAAAAGCTTCCAGAGCCCAAATTTCAGCCCCATAATCAGATAAAACTCCTGGTGCCACCTCGCTGTCACCCCATGGGCATCACCCGACCCTAAAAGCCTCCAGAGCTCCAGTCTTGGCCCCAATAATCAGATAAAACTCCCATTGTGGAACATCCATCAAATTTAAGTGGAAGTTCTGGAGCCCCGAGGGAACCAAGGGCGGCTCTCTCCCCTTCTTAAGCTCGGCTGCCAGAGCTGGGATTGGGTTAGAGCTGGAATTTAATGGGTTTTCCTCTCCTTCCCTCCATCCCCCATCCCAGCTAATGGCTCTGAGTGGGGAAAGCGATTCCTGCCCGGATCCAGTGGGAATAAAACCATTCCCGACACCCCTGGGGTGGGATCCAGCAAAATTTATTGGATGTGGGGGAGAAAAAACAGCCAAGGAAAACATAAGAGAGGCCTGGAATTACTTTAAAAGGGATTCTGAGAACTCAGGGATTGGATTGAAAACTGAATATTTTTAGCTGGTTCACACCCAAATTTTGGAGACTGTTAATAGCGAGATAACAGTCGTGGTGTATAAATTTTAATCGATTTATATCAGTTTTATGTATTGGAAATATCAGGTGGTGCCCAAACCTGCTGGACAAGATAAGGAATCCTCTCTGCGGGGTTTGGGGTGAGGATGTGGCACCGGGTGCCACCAAAAAGACGAAGTTTGGCCATCAAAAATCAAAAAATTATCAAATTTATGTAATTTACTCCCATGTAGCAGGAACTTGCCCTCTGAACAGGGGGTGCAACAGGAAATAGGTGAGTTTTGCTCGCTTTGATGTGACTTCCTGCCAAGCTGAGGGGAAGAGGATGCTGGAATTTAAGGAAAAGAAGCAGATTAAGGAAATTCAACCCATTAATGCTCTGAGGAGGTTTTCTGCTCACCATACAGAGTTTAAATCAGGTGGGACGAGCAAGAAAAAACCCAGGTGAAATTTGGTGTCAAAACTGGTTTTTGTTGGGATTAGACCTAAACACCCGCTTAAGTCCTCGGTTTGACGGCACCATTGTCACCTCAATGCCACCGCTGTCACCTCAGTGCCACCCCTGGCTCCTCTTGGGTGTTTAACCTGGATCCAGGTGTGGTTTATCCCAGACTCTGGTGTGGTTTATCCCAGACTCTGTGGTTTATCCCTGATTCCTGGTTTAACCCAGATTCCTGGATTCCAGAGGCTGTCCCAGGTTGGATTTAACCACATTTCTCCCCTCCCTCTCTGCTCTCCGATGACTCCGAGTGTCCTGGCGGCGCATTGGGGTTGTTTGATAAATTCCTGTGTTTTTCTCTTTCCTCTTTCTCTCCGTTTTCCTGTTTTTCCCTCTCTCTCTCTCTATCCCTGGTGCTGCCTCCGAAGCCACACCAAGCCCAGGTACCGTACCCAGAGGTAACCGGCATGGGGGCAACGGAGCTTGCCAATTAAGCTGCCAATTAAGCCGAAAAGTTCATTAAAACCCTTCCAATGGCCACACCAATTGGGCACTTCAATCATTCCTGGCACAAAGGAGACCAGGGCGGTTCCACAGCGGGGCAGGCGAAGATTAAAAGGTCTCTAAGCCAGGCTTAAAAGCCTCTCAAAATCTCATGAAAACCAAACCACGGTGGCCACGGGCTGGGTGAGCCCAAAGGAGAGTCAAGTTCCCATTAAAATGGGTTTTTTCCCTGTTAAAGATGTTTTTTTCCCCTATTAAAGAGGGTTCCTTTCCCTATTAAACAGGGTTTTTTTTTTCCCTATTAAAAAGGTATTTTTTCCCTGTTAAAAAGGGTTTATTTTCCCTATTAAAAAGGGAATTTTTTTTTCCCCATTAAAGAGGGTTTTCCCCTGACAAACAGATTTTTTTTTCCTATTAACCATTCTTTTCAATATTAAAATGGATTTTTTTCCCTGTTAAAGAGGGTTATTTTTCCTATTTTAACAGTTTTTCCCCCTATTTTAGCAAGGATATTTCCCCCTATTATAGAAATTTTCCCCGTTAAAGAGGGTTTTCCCCCTGTTTTAGAGGGGTTTTTTTCCCATACTAAAGAGGGGAGATTTTGCCTATTAAAGGTTTTTTTCAATATTAAAGAGGGTTTTTTCCCTATTAAAGTGGGGTTTCCCCTATTATAGAGGCTTTTTTCCCTAATAAATTATTTTTCCCCCTATTAAACAGGGTTTTTTCCCCTCTTAATGAGGGTTTTTTCTCCTGTTTTAGAAGGGACTTTTTCCCCAATTGAGAGGCAATTTTTTTCCCCAAATTAAAGAGATTTTATTCCCTATTAAAGACTTTGTTTCCCTCTATTAAAGACATTTTTCCCTCATAAAAGAAATGGGGTTTTCCCCTATTAAAGAGGGGTTTTCCCCCTATTAAAGAAGACTTTCCCCCCTATTTTAGAGGGGATTTTTCTCATATGAAAGTGGTTTTTTTTCCCTATTAAAGAGGGGGTTTTCCCTTTTAAAGAATTTTGTCCCTATTAAAGATTTTTTCCCTATTAAAGAGCTTTTCCCCCTCTCACAGAGGATTTTTAAGCCCAGCTCTGCACAAACCCCTCTCCCTTTTTAACCCTTGCCTTCCCTACCCTGCAAAACATTTCTGGCTCCGTGGGCCCCTTCCAGCACCTGTGGGATCGCAGCTGGAAATTTGGGATTTTTTTGGGGATTCCCGGTATCTCTCCCAGGGCTTCGATCCAGGAGATTCCTCCCATTCCCGGTGTCCATTGGAAGGGTTGAGCGGGAATTCGAGCTGTGCATGTTCTGCATGGAGCCTTCTGCTGGCTTTGCCCTCCTCGCTATTCCCAAAACGTGGGAGCAGGGAAGACCTTTTCCAGCACCAGGGACAGCTCCTCCTCCTCCCGCTTCCATGGAAAACCCGATCCCGGTTATCCCAGCGCCGCCCTGCATCGCCCCAACACAACTCCAGGTCACCCAGGGAAGGATTCCCCCTTCTCACAGACTTGGAAAATTCTGATTTTCCTACATCTAACACGCATTTCTGACATTCTGAGCAGCGCCAGAGCCTTTTCCCAGCTCGGGAATGTGGGAATGGCCGATCAGGGGGTGCAGCCAGCCCCGAACTCATCCCAAAAAAAAAAGCTTTTTGGGAGCAGCAGCAGCTCCTGAATCTCCACACTGAGGGCTCTCAGCAGGTCCTGCTTTGTCTCTGCACATTCCAAGCAGGAACAGCTTCCCAGGGAATGTTTTCCCGAGGGATCCAAGTGCAGGATTCACTTTCCTGCCTCATGGATGTTCCTTTTCCTTGGATTTTGTTGCAGAGATGTCTCATCCTGATGTTATTTTGCTTTTTTCCCTGCTTTCCTAAAGAAGTTCCAATCTTTCTCTTTCCTGTCTTTTTCTCTTCCTCCACCTTCCCAAACAAAGATGAAAATGAAGAGGAACAGATTGGTCAGGTTTAGGTGGTGGGGACCTGAAAATGCGCTTAAAAATCCTGGAAATGCACATAAAAACGCTGAGAATTAACATGAAATCCCTGAAAATGCACATAAAAATCCTCAGGATTGAGACCACTCCCTCCTCCAGCTCCTTCTCCATCCAGGGTTTGGCTCATCCACCAGAATCCCGATTTTCTTTGTGGATCAGGATCACCTCAAGTTCTTTTTCTGCTTCCAGAGGGTCTTCCTGAACTCTGGAATCAGCCTGACCTTTTCATCCTCCCAGCGCTGAATCATTCCCAGCTTCATTTCTTGCCCTGCTGGAATTATTTGTGATTTTGGGGATAATCCTCCAATAATCCGGAGCCCACCCCTCCATTTTCCCCTTTCCAAAAGGAGAAATAACACTTCGGAAAGGGCTGAGAGTCGGGAAGTGGAGCTGGAGTTTGGGAATTGCTGCCTCATCTTCCTCCCCATTCCAGGCTCCAGGAGAGGACTCAGGGCACGGAAAAATCCCTCTTCCATCCCAGAGCTGGATCTCGTTTCTCCTCAGGCCTCCTCAGGCTCCAGAGGATGTTCCTCTTCCCAACAAACCCAAGGAAATGCTCCCTGACCTTTCCCATCTCTGCCGGCTGACCCAGATCGGGCAGGTTTTTATGGAATTTGTCCTGAATTGCAGGAAAATTCTCTTTTCCATGTCTGGCGCCGACAGGGAATTAAAAGGTTCCTTTTCCAGGGGAAACCTGACACAGGCAGGGTCAGGGCCGGGAGGAACCGGAGCAGGTGATGGAATCGAAGTGAAGTGCAGGGATTTTCCCTCAGGAGAGGCTTCACCTTCCCTAAGCCAGGCTTTGGACAACAGGAGAGGAGATCTGGGAAAAAGAGAAGACTAAAAAAGAGATTTTATTTATACTCTGGGTGAGAAAAAAATGCAAACCCAGATATTTTTATTTTCCATCCTTACGGAAAAAACTTCATCAGGGACCACAAAGAAATCAGGATTAGACTCGGAGGGAAAATCCTGACTTTTCTCTGTCCATGAATTTGAGGAGAAAAATCCCATTTTTCAGTTCAGAAACAGAAGGAATTGCTGAGCCCTCTCTTTCTGCTCCAGCACCTCCTTCTCTTCTCCCATTTCTTCTCTTTCCACATCGGATTTTCAGCACTTCACAGCCAAGGATTCCCAATTCCATTCTGTTGGTAAAAACCGAGAGAATTAAAACTAAATCTCTGCCAATATCCTCGGCCCAATCATCAAAAATCATGAAAAATTCATCCCAGTTTTTCCAAGCCTCATTATTTTGTAGACACACCCTAGGGAAAGCTGTTGCCACAGCCCGACAACACATTAAAAGCACCTTTAAATAATTAAAAAGCAGCAGAGATTGGGATTGTTCCCTGGATTTTGAAAAAAAAAACCAACAAAAAACCACTTTTCACTTAATTATCCCAGCAGGATTTGTGAATTTTCCTTAGAGCTTCCCTTAAAAAAAAATCCTGTTTTTCCTTTTAGGATTCTCTCTGTGTTTGGGATTTTTTTCCCCCCCTAATCTGAGCTTCAAACAGGTTTTTGTGGAAGGTTTGGACCCTTTTTTTACTGCTCCGCTCCCGGCTGGGGAGGCAGCGAAAAGCTCAGCATCTCTCATTAGTGAAATTATTAATTGCTGCATCCTCAATCCATCATCTTGCCCCCATCCTTCCCTGAGAGGGAATAATGGATCTTGGAGATGGAAAAAGCCTTGAAAGGGAGGCAATTAAAGAGCTGAGTGCTGGTTTGGCTCTTTCCAGGAAGATGGGCCCAGATAAAATGGAATTGCTGCTGGTGGTTTTAGTCCAAATTTCCCAGGTGATTTCTTCCTGCTTGGAGCAATTCCCAGGTGTTTTCCCACCCTGGGATGGGGAAGTGGCTGCTCTCTTTCGGAAAAGGGGGATTTTCACCCCATCCCACAAATTCCAGGTGTTCCGTCCTGTACCCAAACTTTCTGTCCAAGCCCTGGGAATGCAGGAAAACAGCTCCAGCTCCTCCCCAAAGCTCGGGAATGGCGCGGCTGGAGCATCGCGGACATTTTTAGGAGGATGGGTGGGATTTCCAGGCTTTCCAAAGGTCTGGGAATGCCAGCCTGGGTCTCCTGACTCCCTCTGGGATCTTTGTCACTCCTGGTGGCAGCGAGAGGGACCCTGGGAATGGACTCCGGGATCCCTGAGATCCCTTTTTTTCCCAGGGGATATTGGATCCTTGAGATCTCTGAAATTCCATTTGATCCCTGAGAT
>NC_031795.1:4698085-4711068 GCF_001522545.3 Parus major | reverse complement strand
ATCCCTTTTCTTCAGGGGATATCGGATCCCTGGGATCCCTGAAATTCCACTTGATCCCCACCATCCCTCATTAGGGGATGGATTTCACAGCCCAGCGAACACCCCCGATCTCCCCCACCCCAAATCTCCCAGCTGAGCTCTCCTCCCGCCCCCATTTCGGACTGACACCCAAACGAGGCCGCAGTTTCGCATCCCGGGGCGGTTCAGGATCAAATCCCATCCTCCCCTCTCCCTGGGAGCCGCATTCCCACCCTCCCCTCCCCGAGTTTTCCAGC
Source organism: Parus major (assembly GCF_001522545.3). Classification (NCBI taxonomy): domain Eukaryota; kingdom Metazoa; phylum Chordata; class Aves; order Passeriformes; family Paridae; genus Parus; species Parus major. The sequence continues at coordinate 4,710,793 of NC_031795.1, read as the reverse complement.
TCACCCCATCCCACTCTTCACCTGGCCCTGCTCCTGCCAGGATGATTTCCATCCCCGCCATCCCCTCCTGGATCCCGCTCGGGAGCCAGCCCGAGTTATCCTGATGGGAAGTGACAGCTCCGCTCCCGGGGATCGCTCCCCCCAGAGCCGGGGAAGTGGGGCAGGGAGGACAAATCCCGCCTGGAATGGCTGGCAGCTCATCCCGCTGCTCCAGGAGGGGCAGGGAGGACAAATCCCTCCTGGAATGGCTGGCAGCTCATCCCGCTGCTCCGGGAGGGGCAGAAATCCCGGAGGATTTGGGTGCGTGAGGGATGCTCAGAGATCCCGCACCAGGAATAGCGAGGCTGGGATTTAGCCCGGATAATCTCTTCCCGTCTGAACTCTGCAAGAGAATAAAAGCCGAATTTCTGCCGCTCCTGGGAGGCGCTGGGAGAGCCCCGATGGAAGCTGGAAAGCCGTGCCAGGTTTTCCGCCGGCTCCCGCCTCCCCCAGAGTCACTTTGTGCCTTTTGAGGTCTCATTTTCCTCCGAGGGGAGCCTGGAATTCCCAGGGGAATGCCGAGCCCGCATTAGCGGCTCACTGCTCCCCGCCTCCGGCGCGGCTCCATCCCGTTAATGGGGACATTAACCCGGCGACACCAATCTCTTAACCCCAAAAAGCCGCCGGCAATCGGCGGGGATGGATGGGGACAAATCCCAGCGCAGGAAAAGCTTTTAGCGCCCTCGGGACCCCGAAAAGTCCTTGAGGAATAAACCCAGAAGGGCAAAACGTAAAAAAAAATCCCTTTTTTTGTTGTTGTTGGCTCCCCACTAAGACGCGAGGGCAAAGCCGAGCCTTTGGATGTGTCCCCTCCCTGTCACCTCCCCCTGCCCGGGCTGGACCCCCGGGCTGGGGCAGGGACGGGCTGCGGGTCGGGGTGCATGAGATCGGGATGTGTGGGGTCAGCGCGGACTGGACCGAGAGGGGTTTTGGGGTGATTGTGGCTGCCCCTGGGGCTGGGCTGGGTTTTTTGGGGTGATTGTGGCTGCTCTCAGTGGCTGGGCTGGGGTTTTTGGGGTGACTGTGCCTGCTCTCAGTGGCTGGGCTGGGGTTTTGGGGTGACTGTGCCTGCTCTCAGTGGCTGGGCTGGGTTTTTGGGGTGACTGTGCCTGCTCTCAGTGGCTGGGCTGGTGCTTTTCAGGAGCTGGGACCGCTCTGGGGGCACCTCTGGGTATGGATGAGGTTTTGGGGTAACTGTGGCTGCTCCTGGGGCACTTTTGAGGAGCCAGGAGTGCTCTGGGGGTATCCCTAAGGCTGGCCTGGAGTTTTGGGGTGACTGTGGCTGCTCTGGGGACACATCTGGGGCTGCGATTGGAGTTTTGGGGGAACTGTGGCTGCTCTTGGGGGCACTTTGAGGAGCTGGGAGTGCTCTTGGGGCACCCCTGGGGCTGGGCTGGAATTTTTGAGTACCTTGGGGTGCTCTGGATGCACCCCTGACCTGGGCTGGTGCTTTCAGTTGTGTTTCAACTCCAATTTTGGATCTCAGACAGACTGAGCGAGCTCCTGCCCCTCTCTGCCTTTGGATGCTGAGTTTCAGCACTTGGATCTCCTTGGGCATGGGCGGGGTGGGAAAGGAAAGCCTGGCTTGGTCCTAGGACTGGTTTTAAAGTGCTTCCCTAGAGCTGGTGTGGTTTGGGGACAATGTTTATAAAACCTGCCTTCCTTCGCCCATCAGAGGGATTTGGAATCCCGTGACCCGCAGGAATAATGGTGATAAATGTAATTTAACCTGAGCGTCCTGGGAGTCACCTTTGGTATTTGGAGCAGAATTCCGGCTGCGTTTTCTGCTGGAAGGTTCCAGCTCCAGCCAGCGCCCCCCTCCCTCCCCGTGGGACCCTCACCCCACTCGGGGTGCGTTAAAGGACACATTTCCCCCTTTCCTTGGAGCGCATTCCCGCTTTTCCTTGGCATCACAGCCCAAGTGAGACAATTCACAAACAAATCGTTCCCAGTTATCCTCCTGGACAGCTCCAGGTGCTCCAATCCCTCACTGAAATGGAAATGGAGAGGGAGGCGCTGCCCCAGCCCCATCCCTCCCTCCCCCGAGAGTTAAACCCCCTCAAAGCTGCTCCTTCTCCAGGCTGGAAAAAGCTGGGAAGTTGCAGGCTGAGCTGGCAGCTCCAAAACCGCTGGAGGTGTGGTCCAGGGGCAGCTGGATTAATGGAATTGCAGACAAATGGGATTAGCACTTTTTCCTCTAGCTGAATCCCATTTCCTGGGATGCGGTGGGACAATGGGATGAGGACAAACCTGCGCCTCCCCTCAGCTGCGTTTTTCCAGGCTCTCCGTGCTGGTTTATCCCAGAGGAGCGGTGGGCAGGGAGAAGGCAGAGGACAAGCAGCTCGTTGGGATTGGGATCGAACTGGGGGAGCAGGAGCAGCCCCAGCACCTCTCCCAGCCCCTGGGATGGGCTCAGGGGGACAGGGGTGGGAAAAGGGGCTCAGCCTGGCAAATTCCCAGTGGGATTTGTTCCTGTGCCTCTCTCAGCTCCTGGGATCAACCCAGGTCATCCCTGCATGGGGACAGGGACAGGAAAAAGGGGTTCAGCCGTGTGTTCACGATGGGATTTGCTCCTGCACCTCTCCCAACCCCTGGGATGGGCTCAGGGTGCCCTTGCATGGGGATAGGGGTGGGAAAAGGAGCTCAGCCCAGCATTCCCAGTGGGATTTGTTCCTGTGCCTCTCCCAGCTCCTGGGACCAATCCAGGCCATTCCTACACAGGGCCAGGAGCAGGAAAAGGGATGTTCCCAGTGGGATTTGCTCCAGTCCCTGGGATCAGCCCAGGCCATCCCTGCATGGGGCCGTGGGCAGGAAAAGGGGTCCAGCCGTGTATTCCCACAGGATTTGCTCCGTGCCGTGCTGCTCCGGGGCTGGCAGTGCCCGGGGGACGCCACCTCAGGTACAAAGCTGGTGTTTCCCTCTCCCAGAGGCAACTGGGCCACCTCCAACCGCAGTGGAGGAAACCAGTCCTGAAACCAGTCCTGAAACCAGTCCTGAAACCAGTCCTACAATCAGCCCTACAACCAGCCCTACAACCAGTCCTACAACCAGTCCTACAACCACCCCAACCACCACCGACACCACAACCACCACCACCACCACCACAACCACCGTCAGCACCGCCGCCAGCACCGCCGCCAGCACCAGCGCCGCTGCCGAGAGGGCTCCGGCAGCCACCACCAGGCACGAGTTGGGTACTGACCTTTCCTTTTCCTCTAACCCCTCTCTAACCCTACTGGGACCCTTCCCCATCTCGATTCTTTGGGATATCATGGGAAATCGGAGCTGTCCCACGCTCCAGGATGGGAATCTGGGTGTACAAGTGGGAATCTGGAGGGTTCTGTGCCACCGGGGAGTAACCCAGCCCTGCTGGGGGTGTGGTGATGCCGGATGCGGTTTGGGAAGAGATGGAAAACCGGACAAATTCCCCTCAAAGTGTTCTCTGGTGTTTAGAGCTGTTAAAAACGGGCTCTGGTGCTCCTGCAGGAGATGTCAGCTCGGATTTAGCACCTCAGCTGTTAGCAGGGAGACCTGTCAGGATTTATCCGCTCCTCGCGTTTATCCTGCTGCTCCCTGCGCTGCCGGAGCCCCCGGGAATGCTGGGGAAGGGTGGGAGCTCCAGCACGATCCCTGGGCCTTCCCCAGGTCAGGAGAAACTTCTCGTACCATCAAGAGAATCAAACTCGGCTCTGGCAGGGAAATCTTCCCTCCTGGATGTGCTTGAGGGATAAATCTGGAAGGATTTATCCGGGTTTGAAACACCAGGATAACGGAATTTATGGCTTATAAATAATTAGGATTGTTCAAAATTAAATAGAGAAAAAAGGGAATGAAATCAGGATTAAAAACTTGGGTAGGGCTTGGAGCAGCCTGGGATAGTGGAAAATGTGGATTTGGGTGGGGAATGAGATGAGTTTTTGGGTCCTTTCCTGCTCAAACCAGTCTGGGATGATTCCATGCCTGAGTTCAAAGCCATTTCTCTATATTTTTGCATAAAATCAATTGAAAATGCTTTAAAGCCACCAAAACTTTCTGCAGGGCCATCTGCCCCACCCAACACCCCAGGGCTGGTGACGAACAGTCATTAATCCATGGAAAAATGTTAATTAGAAATAGGGAATTAAGCGTGAGGCACAGGGCAGGGAAAGGGAATGAGGAACCTCCGGTGTCCCCACCCAGCCCAGGCTGGGATTTAAGGGATTTCAGTGCACCCCACAGCACCAGGTCCTTGCAGTGCCCTAAAAACCCCAAAACTGGCTTTTTCCAAGGGATTGTGACAGTCAGTCCCAGATTTTGTGGCATCAAAACACTGAAACTCCTCAAGGAAAAATGATAATAAAACCCCAAGGTGTCACTTCCCTGCTGTCCCTTAAAACCCCACTAAAGGGCGGGATTGGCTCCCACTTGTGTAGGAACGGGATTCATCCCAAGACACGTCGAGATCCCTTAACTTCAGCCTCACACACCAGTGACCCCATTGTCCCACCGGGGCCACAGCGAAGTGACAATTCCCCGCCACTCCCGGCACTGGATCCGTGCTCATCCATGCAGGAATTCCAGGATAAGGTTTCCCCGCTGGCCCAGATCCTCAGGGATGTGCCCCGGAAGAATTCCTGGATGAGCCGAGTGCCGTTGGATTGAAACACCGCCAAAATTCCCAAAATGTGTTGGGAATCTTGGAAAGAACCGATCCAGCCTCAGGCTGAGACCAAAGTGTTCGCTCCAGGTTTTTGTAATGATTTTGTAAGGTGTTTGTGAGGATTTTGTGGGGTTTTTGTGAGGATTTTGTGAAGATTTTGTAAAGTTTTAGGAAGTTTTTTAAGGCTTCTTTAAGTTTTTTGTCAGGAATTTGTAAGGGTTTTGTGAGGCTTTTGTAAGGTTTTTTTTTTAAGGTTTTTATGAAGTTTTTAGGTTCCTTCTGTATGTTTATGAGGTTTTACAATGTTTTTGTAAGGTCTTTTTTAAGGACTTTGTAAGGATTTGTGAGGATTTTGTAAGGATTTTGAGATACGTTTGTAAGGTGTTTGTAAGGTTTTGATGAGGTTTTCATGATAGTCATGTGCTTTTACGAGGTCTTATAAGGTTTTTTTAAGGGTTTTTTAATGTTTTGGCAGGTTTTTTTGAGGTTTTCTAAGATTTTTGTGAAGTTTTTTAGGTTTTCTGCCTGGGATTTTTTTGAGATTTCCGCCAGCTTTGAGCTCTGAGCCGGGCCTAACCCCACTAAGCACTAACTCGTGTTCTAACCTGTCCCCCAGCCGCCAATGGATCGTCCATATGGGACATCAGAGCCATGGCAAACAGTAACTGGGCAAACATCACCTGGAGCCACAATTTCTCGGCAGGAACTGACTTTGTGGTTAAGTATATCACCAGTAAGCATCAGATCGCGTGGGGACTCTACGGGGTGGCGCTGCCCTTAGAGATCCTGCCAGCTCCCGCCCTTTCCTTGGATTTAATTCCATGGTTCCAGCTGGAAAAACGGGAGGGGAAAACATGGTGGTTGTGGTTGATTTGAGGTGGTTCTCGAGGGGTTCCCTCTCCGTGCGCCGACGGCCGTGGGGTTTGGCGACCTTTGGGAATGTTGAGCTGTGGGCGACGGAAAGAGGTAGAAAACAGAGAGGAAAAATGAAATTGATGGGAATTGGAAGATGGGATTCCTGAACCTGGAGTTGGCAGAATCCTCTAAGATCCCAAACCTCCTCCTCGGTGTTTCTTAGCGTTGTACGGCTCCGTCCTGGGCTGGAAGCAGAGCAGGGATCTCTGGGTTTGGTGCCGGTTTAGGGAGAGGTTGTTGTGTTGTTGGTTGGTTTGGGGTTTCTGGAGAGGCAGTGCCGGCTGCTGCTCGTCCCTGAGTTTATTTCCCAGCCCTCGTGTCCGTTGCTGTGCTGGTCTGGAATCCCAGAAATTGTAATTCCCCACAGGAAACCTCTCCTGGCCATTCCAACTTCCCTCAGGAGATGACCTTGAATTGTCTTTGAAACGATTCCCTGCTCAAAACCAGTGCCTGGTCTCCAAAATTCCCTTATTTCAGGATATACATGAGCTAGCTGGGCCCTAAATCCCAAATATCCCAGCTCCCAACCTTCCCCTATTTTTTCCCAGTCACTGGGAAGCACAAGGAACAAGCCCAGGTGCTGAATCCATGCAGCAGCATCAATCCCTTGGGATTCCCTCTCCAGCATCTGCCTGACGGAGGAAATCTTGGAGATTTCAGCCCTTCCTGGGCATCCGTGGTTGTTCACCCCCTTTTTGGTGGCATTTGAAGGAACAAAACCTCAAAGCCACAATTCTCAGTGGGTAACGACCCCAGCACCTCCTTGCCCCAGGGTAGCAGCCCAAAACCAGCAGCTCCTTGGCTTGGTACCAATCCCAAACCCACAATCCTTGGGTTGGTACCAACCCCAAATCAGCAGCTCCTTGTCCCCAGAGTAACGACCCCAAATCAGCAGCTCCTTGGTTCAGGAGAAGATTCCAAATCAGCAGCTCCTTGTCCCTAGAGTAGTGACACCAAACCAGCAGCTCCTTGGCTCAGAGCCAACCCCAAACCAGCAGCTCCCTGCCCCAGGAGCCGCGTCATTCCCGGCCAGCCCACAGGGCCAGCCCCACGCCGGGGCCGTGGTGTCCCCGGTGTCCCCGCAGGGTGTCCGGGTGGGGTTTGATGTGCGGTTTCTGTTCCCCAGGTAACAAGACAGAGAAATCAATCCCCGTTAAGGCTCAGGGCCCGTCCTCGGTGCAGCTGGCGGATCTGACGCCGGGGATGATGTACAAGCTGTGGGTGTTCCCCATATGGTCCCACCCCAGCGAGCACTCGTACATTACCTTTACCACCAGCTCAGGTGAGACAGGCGTCGGCCGCGTGTCCCCAGAGTGTCCCTGGCGTGTCCCCAGAGTGTCCCCAGCATGGCCCTGGCATGGCCCAACCATCTCCACAGTGCTTTGGCCATGGCTGCATGGAAACCCCTCATCCCACCGCCCTCCACTCCCAGCGTTTCCCAACCCAGGCATTGCACGGAGGAGGAGAATCCCAGGAAGGGATGGGGATCCCTCGTGATGAGGATCCCTGGTGATGGGGATCCTTTGGAATAGGGAAGCCTTGGGATGAGGATCCCTGGTGATGAGGATCCCTTTGGATGGGGATCCCTTGTGATGGGGATCCCTGGTGATGGGGATCCCTTGGAATGGGGAAGCCTTGGGATGGGGATCCCTGGTGATGAGGACCCCTTTGGATGGGGATCCCTCGGGATGGGGATCCCTCGGGATGGGGATCCCTTGGAATGGGGATCCCTCGGGATGGGGATCCCTTGGGATGGGGATCCCTTGGAATGGGGATCCCTTGGGATGGGGATCCCTGGTGATGAGGATCCCTCGGGATGGGGATCCCTTGGGATGGGGATCCCTTTGGATGGGGATCCCTCGTGATGAGGATCCCTGGTGATGGGGATCCCTTGGGATGAGGATCCCTTGGAATGAAGGAAAGGGAGGAGAATGCGTTTGTGTTGTCACAGCTCTGCTTGCGGCCCCTCGGTGAGCGATGGGACTTCGGGGGACAACGAGATGTCACAGGCGGGATGCAGGATTGGGAGTGGGAATGTGGTGTTGGCACAAGTGTATCCTTAGGGATTTCTGTACTCCCGGGATGTTTCCTCTGGCATTTTGTGTGGAATTTTCCAGGCTTTATATCCGTGTGGTTTCCACATCTTCCCCGTTGTGGATTCCCCCATTTCCGGCTCCAGACGCTCCCTCCTTTTCCCACAGGAGCTTTATACATTTATAAAACTCCACCTTTCCCTCCTGATGATTCCCAGTAAATCCAAACAGCCCTAAATCCCTTCCTATCCACCTGGGGCTTTTCCATAGGGATCTGTGCACAGCTTCTGTCAATTCCACTCTGCTGGAATTCCACGGAGCAGGAAATACTGGAGCAGCCTCCCTGACCATGCCGTGGGCAGAGGTGGGGATTTCCAAGGAATTAGAATGGTTTTGCTCAGTTCCAGCTGTGGGATGGGAAGCTCTAGCAGTTTCCAGGCTCTGCCGGGAATGGGAAAAGGAGAACGGGAATCCCAGGGTGAGGCAGCTGTGGGAATTGGGGAGCAGAGCTCCCCACACCCCCCGTGTGCATCTGAAATTGTCAGAAAATCTGGAATATCACCAGGTAATTCCATGGCAGGGAGAGATGGCGGCTGTTCCATGGAATTAACATTGGAAAAACCTCTGCCATCATCGAGTCCCGCTGTTCCCTGGCACTGCCAAGGCCACCGTGTCCCCAGGTGCCACATCCAGGTGGTTCTGGAGTGTCCAACCCCGTTCACTGACAAACCCCCAGCTCGGGCTGCCCTTGGCTCCATCCCCAGACTGCTCCAGGGTTGAGCGAATCCATGGCACAGCAGCCCCTGGAATATTCTGATCCCACTGGAGGTGATTTTGGGCCCAGAGCCCTCCCAGCACAGCTCCAGTGTTGGGTTAAATCCCCAGTTCTGTTTGTTTCTGGATCTTTCCCTGAGGCCGAAATCTCCGTCAGCTCCCACCCCACCATGGGAGTTATCCCTATGGATAACGATTTTACCCCTCTGAATAACGATTTTACCCCTCTGAATAACCACTTTATCCCTCTGGAAAACCATTCCCAACCTGGACCCGCCTCTTTTCCTTCCTCCCCTGCTCTCCCCCCACTTCGGGATCCGTGGGGTGATGGAGGGGACAGCAAGGAGCCGGGAATCATTAAAAAAAAAACCAACAAACCAAGGAAAAAAAGCACAATATCCTTGGCTTATCCCTGCTGGGAAGACTCTGCATATATTTTCCATAATTGAGAGGTTCCTACTGATATTTTCATGGAGAATAAGGCATGGAGCCACCTTTATCCCCGGGATTGAGGCTGGTGCTGACCTGAGCCCTGTGGGATGCACGGAGCTGTTGCCTTCCCTGCAGGAATAAATGCTCCACATCCATTTCTCTCCTGGCTGGATGCTGCTGACACAAGTGCCAGCCCCCCGCTGACAATCCTATGGCATCGGGAATGCTTTGGATAAAAAGGAACCAGGCAGTTTTGGGGGGCTTGGGGTTGTTTTTTGGGTTTTTTTTATGTATCTTGTAAATCGTTGTTCTAAAGGTTTCTTCAGGCTGGGGGCAGATAAATAAGAAATATTCCCCTGCAGGAGGCCAAGTTCTGATTTTGCTCCTGATTAACTGGCAGCTCATTAAGCTGACAAAATTCCTCCCAGGAGCAAAGGGCACTTGGAAATGACAAAAATAGCAGAGTAGAAGGAGGGCTGCTATATTTTAAATAAATAAATGGGTTTCTCAACTTGTCCAAACACTGGGAATAGTGTCCAGGAAAAGGAATGGAAATGAGGAAGGGTTTGGAGAATCCTGAGGGAGTTTGGGAAGGGTTTGGAGAATCCTGAGGGAGCTGGGAAGGGTTTGGAGAATCCTGAGGGAGCTCAGAAGGGTTTGGAGAATCCTGAGGGAGCTCAGAAGGGTTTGGAGAATCCTGAGGGAGCTGGGAAGGCTCAGCCTGGAGAAAAGGAGGCTCAGGGGAATTCCTGGCTCTGCACAAGTCCCTGCCAGGAGGGGACAGCCGGGGGGGATTTGGGATGTTATCCCAGGGACAGGAGGAGAAGGAACGGCCTCAGGCTGGGCCAGGGGAGACTCAGCTTGGACAGCAGCAGGAATTTCCTCATGGAAAGGGCGGCCAGGCCTTGGAAGTGCCCAGGGAGGTTTGGAGTCCCCGTCCCTGGAGGTGGCAGCTGGAGGTGGCACTCAGGGCTCAGGGTGGGCATCGGGCACAGCTCGGACTTGCTGACCCCAGAGGGATTTTCCAGCCTCAACAATCCTGGGATCCTAGGAATAGGATCACACCAGGCTGGAGCTCAAAGGGATTTTTCACACTCTTTGCAAAAAGAGTTTTTTACAAAAACTTGGTGGAGCTGAGCTCTGCTCCTGCCATGCCAGCGATGACTCTTAAGTAATGAATTTTCTGCCACGAAATTATCATTAATTATTTTTTAAAAAAGCTCTGCAGCTGCAATTCTAATCAGGACCTGTCAGATCCCGCAGCTGCTTCCCCGTTTTCCCTTGAGGTTGGTCTCACCTTAAAGCAAATCACAAAATCCCCTGGCCCAGGCACGAGCTTCAAACCTTCCCTCCTGACACTCACTCCTTTACTCCAAATCCACCTTTGCAGGGACTTTGATTTGGTCCTCGAGTGTTGCTTTTTTTGGGAAGGGTGGATTTATCCCCCCTCTTTTGGGAAGGATGGGAATCTTCCCCTTACCCACAGGCAGTGCCCCCATCCTCCTGTGAGATCTCCTGGGGACTCGGTGTTTAAAATCCTCCCTCCTTTCCAAACCCAGCTCCAACCCCCATCCCGCCTCTCAGGCTTCTCTGGAATTTCATATTTTCAGGATCCCCTCGTTTCTCCCTGGAAAAATCCCATCCCATCGCTGTTCATGGAATTTTTCCATCTCCAGGCTTTCCTTCCCCTTCCCTTCCTGAGCACTGGGATAATTGAATCCATTCCTCCGTCATCATCGCATTCTCTCCATCTAAAAGCGCATCCTCAAGAACTCCGGAGCCCAGCCTGGGATAAAGGAAATGTGGGATTTGGCAGCGTTGGAGCCAAAGGAAGCATCAGGAAGCTCCTTCCCCTCTCTTTTCTGCCCAAAATCCACAAAACATTCCAGGTCCAGCATCTCTTCTTGACCAAAGATTCTCCTCCGTGCCATTCTCTTTGGAATCCAGATTTCCTTCTCACGGTTGGCCTGCAATTCCCTGGATTTCATCCTGAGGAAAGCCTTTCTCTTGGCCTCAATTCCAATGGAATAAGCACAGTTTGATCCCTGAAGTTTTGGGGGTTAGGAATTTTTGCCAATCCAACCCTTTTTTTTCCATTTGCTGCCTCTCTTCCAAGATCCTTTCTCCCCAAACACATTGAGGGAGGGCTGTTCCCTGCCTTCTTCATCCATCTTTTTTCCCACCGGATTTTCAGGATGCTCACGGCTCTCTCCTGCCCGTCCCCAGTCCCAATCTCATCCCAATCACCCTTGTTCTCCCACATTCCCACTGGGAATGCCTCAGTTTTCCCTCAGCTTGGATAAATCCAGCCCCCACGCTGTGATGAAGGTTATTTTCTCCTCTGCCTCACTGAATTCCAGGGACAGGCTGGAAAAGGCAGCCTTGGAGCTATTTTTAGGCCATGGATTTGTCTGTCTGACCGTGCGAACCGGGAGTCAGGGAAGGCGTTGGAAGCAGGAATTTACTCCAGGAGAAAACACTTGGAGCTATCAAAGCTCTCTACACTCCAGTTCATCCCAGTTTGCCCCAGTTCATCCCAGTTCATCCCAGTTCATCCCAGTTCATCCCAGTTCATCCCAGTTCAAGGCTGCCCATGAACCCTCAGGGCTCGGCGATTCCCTGATCCACTGGTGCTGCCCGAATTCCCTGGACACCGGGGTTGGACCCGTGTCATTCCTGTTGTCATTCCCTGTGTCATTCCAAGATGTTCCCACTCCTTCCCAGGTCCTGGGGGCTTCCACCAGCCCTGAGACCCTTGGTGGCCACCAAAGGCAGCAGGATCTGGGTGGTGGTGGAAGAAGAGCCACCACTGTTACCTCTGCAGGGACACCAGTTCATCCCAGTTCATCCCAGTTCATCCCAGTTCAAGGCTTCCAATGAGCCCTCAGAACTCAGCAATTCCTTGCTCCCAAAATCCCTGGACAGCAGGACTTGGGAATGTTTCTCTTGGATCTCCCCACACCCAGAGCAGCTTTCGGATGCAGAAAATTCCATCAAATTCCTTCCCCAGCTTCCCGTGCCTTTATTTGCAATTCCCTTTTCCCAGATTTTCCTTTCTGTCGGGCCCCTTCGCTGTTTGCTCCTGATAAAACTGATTTGGTTTTCCACTAGAAAAGGAAAAACACAAAAATACAAACAAAAAAAACCCAAACCAAAACAAACAAACAAAAACAAACAAAAAAAAAAAAACGAAGAAGAAACCACCAAAACCCCACCAAAAAACCACCAAGAAACACCCAAAAAACACCAAAAAATTACCAAAAAAAAAACATGGAAAAAAACCACCAAAAAACACTAAAACCACCAAGAAAACACCAAAAAACTCCACAAAAAATCCAAAGAAACACCAAGAAAATGCAAAAGAAACACCCAAAATACCCACAAATCCCCAAGCTACAACTTCAACCACTCACCCAAACAAAAGAAAATTCCCAAACCAGCTTCCTGAATTCCTCTTCCTCCGTTCTCTCCATGGTTTGCTCTGTTCTTCAGGAATATTTTCCCCGTTTTTCCGCAGCCTACACCAAGAACCAGGTGGACATCGCCACGCAGGGCTGGTTCATAGGCCTCATGTGCGCCATCGCCCTCCTCGTGCTCATCCTGCTCATCGTCTGCTTCATCAAGAGGAGCCGTGGTGGGAAATATCCAGGTGAGAACGGGAATGGGCATTCCTGAAATTTCCACAGGGATTCTCGGGGGTCATCCAGTGGTGGGGAATGCCCCGCTGAGAGGTGGGAATGGGCGTTCCCTAAATTTAAGCGGGATTCTTGGGGTTAACGCGGTGGTGGGGAATATCCAGGTGAGAGTGGGAATGGCCATTCCCAAGGGTTAAACAGGTCCAGGATGATCCACTGGTGAGAAATATCCAGGTGAGAG